>NW_022196897.1:85293741-85353277 GCF_008632895.1 Mastomys coucha
ACCCAAAAAATACTGCAACATGTAACAAGGACACATGCTCCACCATGTTCATAGCAGCCTTATTTATGTTTTTCTTTTATTTTAGGCTTCAGAATAAAAACAGGAACTAATTTCATGAAGAATTAAGTTCCTGTGTTATTCTACCTGATTTTAAAATGTCTCAACATAATTTATTAAACTTGTTTAAATAGTTAAAGGATTAGAGTGTTTATATCTATAAATCCAAATTTCATAGTGATAGCTTATAAAAAAAGCAAAGAATATGAATTTAGCTCACAGATCCAAGGAATTTAGGCACAATGAATGCATTGCCCCAAAGGAAATGAATTAAACAAAGAACTATGTACTTTCAAGTTTTTTAGCATACTGTTTTGTCAGTAATAACAAAAACTAATTTGGGATGACTAGAAAGCTAGAGCATATATACATAAGTATATATTCATATATATGAGAAACATGATATTTTATTTAGATTTTGACTTTAAGGAAGCAGATGGCAGTAGGAATTAAAAAAATAATTCATAAATATTAAACAAAGGAGAATGGAGTATATACCATTTTATTAATGAACAACAGTAAAATTCACTTCCTTAATAATTGAGAGTAAATGAAAATTTTCTTTTAGTATAATTAAATGAAACTATTTTAAGGTTTGTAAATATATTTTGGATTACATTTATTCTTTCATGATTGCATGTATGTATATGGTGCATTCTGATAAATATCACTCCCTAACATCCACACACAGTTAAATATCCCAACCTATTTTAACCTGTTACCTTCCTAATAGTATTTTTTCTCTTTACATGGATACTTTGTTTTATCCTGTTTGGTTTTTTGACTTGCTGAGCTTATCCAGAGTCACATATATGTACATGTGTGTTTGAAGTTATCTATTGGAAGACTGGTGACTTGATCAGGGGTATATAACTAAAGATAATGGCTGTTTCTCCAACAGAATTCATCAATACCAAATAGTTCAGCAGGAAAATGTATGAGTCCCTCTCAATCCCCAACTGAGTTTGGATGATTCCATCTTGTGCAGGTCCCATAACCATTATGAGATCCTGATTGCATCAACTGTGTCCATATGCAGAAGATAATACTTCACAATGCTTCTCCCTATTTTCTGACTCCTATTTTACAATGTTTCCCCAGTCTTAAATGTTTGCTTATAAATGTTTTGTTTGTTTAATACTGAGCACTCAAGAATTAAATATTCTTACTTTGAGTTGCCATGTATCTATGTGTTCATTTGTATATTTTTCAGAGAAAATTTTATCAAATTAAAACTGAGAGGAACATTCATTTCTAAATACTAGCATATAAATTTACAAGTTAGATTGTCCACCTGACTATTTACATAACACTGTTAGCAACCACAAATTTTTGACAAGATTTACATTTCCACGGATGAATTCCTTAGTTTGGAGCAGGATTCAAATCCAATCAGTGAGCGGATGGTTTTCCTGTAATTGTTATACTAGTGTTACACCAGTGGGTACATGTTGCCTGTAATGTACTGTACTGTGTAAGGTCCTCAGAAACATTAGAGCATGGGTGTCTTTTTATCCCCCAATGTTCTCAGTAGCATGGATGAAGGAGGTAAGAGGATAGGGAGGGAGAGCTAACCTAAACACATGATATATGAAAAAAAACTATAAGAATACTTACTAAATAGTAAGATAGAAATAAAGGGGAATGAAGGAGAGAAGAGAGGTGAGGAGAGGAGAAGACAAAAGACAAAATGAGAGGAGAAGAGCAGGGGGAAAGGTGTGGAGGGGAAGGGAGGAGAGGGTATGGGAAAAAGGGAAGAGAGTACAGTAGAGAAGAGGAAAGGCTTAGAGAAGGGAAGGGAGAAGAGGTGAAGTGAGGAAGGAAGAGATGAGAAGAGAAGAAAGAAGATGAGGAATTAAAATAAAATCTATAGCACTGGATAATACTGTTCAAAAAAATGTGTGTTAATCAAAAGTCTCAGTGTGAGGCATAAGATACTTGATTGTGAGGGCTTGTGTAAGGAGACCCCAGAGTCTCATCTTGCTGCTCACTAGAACTAGTTGATAAAACTTACTGTTGAAGATAATAAAGTCATCATGTTTTAAAAACAGAGAGCAATAGTGATGGACTTTTATGTTTTAAAAATAAGCATAGGACTCAATGTATCTTAGGTAAAAAAGTATTTTTTAATTCTATCAATTGATATAAATTAATAACTTATTAATAATTATCAAAATCAACTCCTACTGTTTGAATTCAGATTTGTACTCTTATAGGTCATAATATTTGAAAACTACTGATAAATAATTGAACTTAATAAATTTATAATAATCACAGAGAATGTGAATGGAAAAAGTTTCAGTAAATCCGTAATTTTCTTCAGAATATTAAGTTCATATCACCTAAAATCAGAGATGCTCTTTGTTCCCTACATAAATATTTTGGCTGTAATTGCCAAAATTCCAGTGAGAGGACTTTGAGTAGTGTGGAAAGAAGTAACTTTTTAATTTATTTATTATAAAAAAAGAATACCCGTTAGCTTTTTCTATTAACTATGATAACATTTTCTACATTTGAAAGTATACAAAATAATTTTTCCTACAAGATAAGACTTTTAAACATAGGTAATAAGGTATTATGTTTCTACATAAAACTTTTCTAATTAATGACTTTCAAACAGTGACTCATTGTGACATAAGCAAGTTTGCATATGAACTGAAAAATGCCAGAAAATTTATGGAAATTTTAAACCTTAAATTTATCATGTTTTACAGTCTCTATAAAGAATAGAATGAAAAAAAATAAGAAAAAAACCCCAATATATGTATTTTCTTGTGTAACCCAAAATCTTTAAATTTCAAGTTGTTAAGTTGTGGAGTTAAAGTTAACTGGTATCTATCTCATCTGAGGTGTAGATATCTTTATCTAAATGTTGGGGACTTGTCATACTTTGCTGCTCAAAAGGCCACTGCTACACTTGAAAGTTTCCAGTGTGTTAGTCAAGAGTGTCTCTAAATGAATACATACATATCTCTCTTGAGTTTACAAAAGAACATTTTTAAAAACCACAAAATACTGATTCCATAATCTGCTTTTATTATATGATTCATGCTCCAATCCTGACACATATTTCAGGAAAAGGGGATAATGAAATATCAGGTAGTTATGAAGAAAAATTTGAGTAGAAGAAATTTGTCTGTCATTATATATGCAGACTCTAATTTCAATAGCCAGATGTTCATTTCATACAGCAATTAAGCCAAAGCAAAAATATGAAAATTCTACATATTTTCCTTCCACAATTGTATATTTTTATATTAGAATACAAACAACGTTTTACTCTGACAATATTGTAGATTTTAGGAAACAAGGTATTAGAAACTTGCTTAAGGTTTTATATTTTTGCTTCTCTGATATATTTCATATTTCCAAAGCATGTTGGAGAAACATGATTAAGATAGCCATCCAATTCAGAAGAAGTTCCTTTGTATATAACTTGTAGGTCTAGAATATGTCCACTTAATGTTTCTTTCTAAACAAACAAAAATAGGCCTTCAAATTAGGTTATATGTAATTTTACAGCTCCTATTCTAGATGCTCAGTTTAATCTGTAGCTGACACAAATTTAACAAATGAAGTTCACTGAAGAATATGAAGGAAAAATATATGCTATTATCTATTAAAGGTGATGAACAATGGTAGAGAAATAATCACAAAAGCCAAAGAAGACAGAGAAGAAAGAAATGTTTGTATGTGACCATTCTACCCTGTAACCTAATATACAAGTAAAATGGCCATACACTACTTTCAAAAGACACATAGTCTCCTCTTCTAATGTGAATGAGTACAAGTCTAATGACTCTGGGAATGAGAATACATAACAAAATCACTAATTACAAGTTATGAGTCATAATTCATGAGAAGTGTTAAGTTGTCCTCAGAACTTTAAGAAGGAGAATGCAGCTACCTCCAGGAAGAAGAGGTATCTTACATTTTTCAAAGTGTTATCTGTGGAGCAGAATGGAGACATGATGATAAATCAACCAGGAGAAAATATTATGTAGTAAGAGTCACTATTAGTTCAAAGATAAAGGGACAGGTACATGAATAGTAAGAGTAAAAGGGAACAGTGAAACAATTATATATTATTATATATATATATTACATATATATAATTTCAGAAGGTAGGATCTTAAGTTATATATAATAGAGAATGCTGACTGAATATCAGAATTGATTCCTTTCTGTTTATGGATTCAGAATACAATAATGTATAGGCATATATGCATATGCTAAAAGAGCACAGAACAAAGGAAGTGATTATCAGTAAAAATGGACAGAGACCATCTTTGGGAGATGGTAAATATGGTGAGGCTAAAATTTAGATAAATTTTATCTGAATTCTTTTGCCCTAAATGTACAATTATATAAATATCATTTACCTTTGCAGATAAGATGTTTTTCAGAAAAATAAATGCTTATATGAAACACATGTAAAATATTTTTTAGTTTAGGAAAAATATATCCTGAAAGTATATCCATTTTAGTGTTGGCAGAACAAACCTTTAAAAGAAAATTTCATGTAAAATTATTAAACACACATAAGCAATAATTGGATTAATAATTGATTTAATCTGGATGGTAGACAAGAAACTGGTTCTGTCTAGAAATTAACCTGACCTACATTGGGATCAAAGGAGTATATTAGGGTGTGTCTGTATTGCAGCCAGATCATACTGTAATCATAATCTTGCAATTTAGTAGGATCATGTAGACATAAAAGACCTTTGGATGTGATTCCTTGCCTCCTTGCGAAAGCATCCATGTTGCTGGCTTAAAATTCTTCTATACTGAAGAAATCATTCCTTTTTAATCTCTTCTCAAATATATATATATATATATATATATATATATACATATATATACATATATACATATTTACATATATATATATATATATACATATATACATATACATATATATACATATATATATATTTATCACAGAGGACAGAAAGTAATGTTGCAATTGATGAGATAAACAGGAATTATTTTAAATTCCTAGGGAAGCCTCCCTCCTAGCATTACTTTTCTAAATGAATGAAATTACTTTTCTATACATGAATGATGTATAAAATAAAAGGACACAACAATGGCAATAGACTATAGTGTTGCTTCACATTTAGCAGAATTTCTGTTGACATTGTTTCATTAATAGTATTTTATTAGGGGTGTAATTACAATAACATAAAAGGGAAGATTGCTGATTATAATAATATAATAATATAATATAATATATAGAGAGACATATATAATATGTAACTGGTGTAACAAATATAATTATTCTGTATTCTTCACTAAGTGCACAAAACAATTGATTTATATTTTATATAGATGTGTGTGTGTCTGTGTATCTGTATGTTTGGGTGTTTAAACCAGATGTTAATGGACATCTCATAAATTTTAAGTAAGAGTATATCTTAATCAGCTTTCTATTTTGTGAAAGAATACCTGAGAAAAATTCCATTAAAGGTGTGTTTTGTATAATTGTTTCAGAGATTTCCTCCATGGTTATTTGTTTCTATTATTTCTGTCCTTCTAGTGAAGCAGAAAATAGAGAGAAGACTAATCATCAACAAATGGTGCCACTAGTACCTTCAGAGCTCCCAGGGACTAAACCACCAGCCAAAGAGTACACATGGTGGGACTCATGGCTCCAGCAGCATATGTATAGTAGAAGAAGGCCAAGTCAGTCATCAATTGCAGGAGAGGGCCTTGGCCCTATGAAGGTTCTATGCCCCAGTGTAGGGGAATGCCAGGGCAAGTAAGCAGGACAGGGTGGGGTGGCGAGCAGGGGGAGGGATAGGGGGTAGGGAAAAGGGGTTTGTTCTTGTTCTTTTTTCTTTTTTGTTTTTTTGTTTTTTATGAAGGGGAAACTTGGAAAGGAGATATCATATGACATGTAAATAAAAAAATATGTAATAAAAAAAGACCCCCCCAAAAGATAATGTTGAGAAGAAGGATGGTAAGGGAGTCAGAAATAGATGAAAAAGAACTTATTCTATGAAACCCCAAGATATCATAAATACACCAATGGATTACTGTAATGATAATGCCAGACATATACTGATTGATTCAGCTTCAAAGATCCTAATACAACACAGCTGGATTGGAGATCACACCTTTAATATTTGACTCGGGGGATATTTCATTCACAAACCAAAACTAAGAGTTTAAATACTCTTAAACTTTTTTTTTCTTATTGAATAGTATACATGAGGAAACTCATGTTTACTGAAGGTTATAATTTTGAAGCCTATAAGGACATATGGATACAAAAATTTACAGTAAGTTAATATGTGATGATCACCTGACAGCTGACAGAAAAGGTTCTTTACTATCAAAAAAAGATAAGAAACTAGGACCTGATTGTATAGAAGATAATTGGTAATACAGCAATTAAAAATTGCCCTTGGTAGCCATCATAGTTACTTTTCTCTTTCTGTATTACCAAGTGAATTTACAGAAGACAGTATTCTATTTGCAACTCACAGTCCCAGAGAGTAATAGAGTCTATGACCATCATGGAAGAAAGCATGGAAGCAGACAGATGAGTATGGTACAGGAGCTTTAGCCAAAAACTTACATGTTGAGATGATAATTAATCTGCAGGAAGGGAGAGAGGGACAGGGTAAAAGAGAGAAGGAGAAAGACAGAGAGAAAGACAGAGAGAGAGAGAGAGAGAGAGAGAGAGAGAGAGAAAGACAGAGAGAGAGAGAGAGGGAGGGAGGGAGGGAGGACTAGATAGCTGAGAATGGGAAAGACTTTTGAAACCCTAAAGCCACAGTGATACCTAGTCTTACCAGGCCACACCTCTTCATCCTTCCCAAATAGTTCTTCTAATTAGAGATGAGCATTCTTATCTGTGAGCCTGAGGATGCTATTTTGATTCAAACCTTCATAGTAGGTTAAGTGGTTTTGATATAAACCACATGTAATGCAAGAGATGTATGAAGAAGAAACAGGATTTGGAAATTACACATGAGATGTTCATTTTCAAAGTTTGAATAAAGCAAAGATACCAAGTATTACTTCAGTTTATTCAGTGCTTATGTTAACTAGAGCAACTTATTGTGGTCCTGAGCATCCATGGAGAAATGAATATATAAGAGAAACACAGTTACACTATACACTCTGTCAGAATCTCAGACAACCATGCCTATAGGAATCACTCTTCTCTGATGCACGTCAGACTATTGCTGTAGCTAGGTGTATTCTAGAAAGGTGATGATTTTTAGAAATGAGTTCAGGGTCGGAAGGAAAGAGTCCACTAATGTAACTGAAGTCTCACAATGATGGGGCTCTTCTTACAAAAGTAGGAGAGCAATCACCAGGGAAGAAAGTGTTCTTGGTATTCTTTCTAAAGAAGGTATTGAATGTATTTTTTCTCACTAGTTGGGGTCTAAATCTCACAATTTTCTGCAACTGTCTAGTTTTAAAACAATCCTCACAAAAGAAATCAAGTACAGCAATGATTTTACTTAATTAAGTTCCAAGATTACTGATCATTGATGAAACAAAGGTTTACAATGATCCTGGTGAAGAGAAGGTTAAATATTTGCATAATTGTTTTCCAAGGTTTGAGGAGACAAAAATTTTTTACAAAAGGCTTGATAGGTAATATTAAATGATTTGATTTCACTATGTTTTATATTTTCTGACAGAAGAGAGTAATATTTAGCATTTATTACCCAATAGATCCTTCTGAAGTAGGTTGATAAGGTTAAATGCTTGTACCATCAATATATTTTAGGACATAATATATATTGTAGTCTACTAATTTAAGATGTAATTCAATAGGTATTTGATATCATTTATTTTTATTTCATTTCAAGAAATCCTTTTTGAATACACAATTATAAAATATCTTGAACTACTAAATTTATCTTCTCTCTTCTCTCACATCCTGTCCCATCAATATCCTTTCTATCATTTGTTCTGGGTAAGAGACTGAGTATGTTAGACCATGATACAAGTCAAAGAAATTCAGCTTTAGCAAATATTACCTTGTGCTTCTCTTTTAATCCTGGTATTCAACAGCTTTGAGACTTAAGGAAAAGTATAAGTATTCACTCACTTATTGGAAACTAACACCTGGATGATATCACACACACACACACACACACACACACACACACACACACACACATATATATATATATATATATATATATATATATGATGACATATACATATACTAGATAGATACATATTGATATACATGGTGTGGTCTACACATATATTATATATATATCAAATATTGCTGAAACATGTACATATATATACTATATATACAAACATATATACATTCAAACATTTCCAATATAGTCAGTTTTGATCTATATGTATATATACATCCATATATATTTCAACAATACTCAAAGTTAATATCTCATTGCCCCTCCCCAAAAAAGTGATCACTGAGCTAGGTATTATACCACACTGTATAATTCCAGCATAGAGGAGGCAGAAACAGAAGGATCACTTTGAGTTTGAGGCTGGTAAGCTCTACATAGTGAGTTACAGGAAGGCTAGGACTACAGAGAAAATGTTCTGCTTTATATAGGCAAACAAACAAATGTACAAAAGAAGAAGAGGAAACTTGTTCACAGAACTTATTGAAAAGTGGAAAGCCACCATGGAAATGAGGCCCTCTAATTTCAAATTCCTGCTACATCTGTCACTATTTGAATTTAATCAAGGTGGATCTGCACTTAGCTCAGATCTTATGGGGAAGGAACAAGATGGTGTATCCAGCTAGGAGATATTAAATAATGTGTGAAATAACTCTCAAGTCAAAGAAAATAAAGATAAAAATTTCATCCCAATTATTTGTACCACTTGTAAATTTAGTTTGAGATTCACCAAGTAGCCATTCAAAGGTGATTTAAATACTTTTAAGAGAATTCCTTTTTCTGAAAAAATGTTCTAGGATGATACATTTAATACTGTATAATTGTGTGTTTTCTTATACGTGTGGACACTATTCTTCCAATTCTAAAAGTATTATTTATTTTTTAACATTTCAAAATAAGTAATGTTATTTAAACTGTCAGTACTATTTGTATTTTTTTTTTTGGAAATAACACACTTACAAATTACATTTTTTTATCCTTGCCTACTCTATGAAAATAATATTTCTTCTCTTTTTGCTTATCACCCTATTAAAATATTATATTATTTATGCTCATATAAAATTATTTATATGGGACTTTAAAAATTCTGATTTTATTATTCATTAAGCATGCACCATTGTGAATTTAAAATACTATTAAAATAATAGTTAATAAAGATATGTCATTATTTTAGCTTTTCCCTTTTAGCTACTTGACAACTTGTATTGTTCCTGTTAATGGTGGGCATTAGTAAATATACCATTGTGAATTTAAAATGCTATTAAAATAATAGTTAATAAAGATATGTCATTATTTTAGCTTTTCCCTTTTAGCTACTTGACAACTTGTATTGTTTCTGTTAATTGTGGGCATTAGTGAATATTTCATATTTATTTCTCAGGAGTTTGTGTTGTGGATTGCTGTTTGTTTTGTTCAAAACTGCAGTGATTTTTTTTTTGTGTATTCCCCTTTATTTTGAATTTAAACTTCAGATATTGAAATTTATTTTCTTTTATTCTTGACTAGGTCTCTTTTTTTTAGAGCTGATATTTTTTTAATTCTATTAGACCAGAAATGGCAGCTAGTAAGACCTTTCTATCTGTTAATTTCACTTTTAACTCAATGATAAGGTTGTGCAAACTTCTTATTAATATACTGCTTAAAAGATGCCCTGAATTAATAGAAGGCATGGAATGATCCAGTGGATAAATTACACAGTTGTAATTCAGTATTTTGTAACATTATTTGCAGTTTTTAAAATTTCAAATAAGTAAGAATGGATCAGAACATCTCAGTTATATTTCTAAACTCATTAGCATTTGACTTCTATCATTGCAGTCAATCACTCAGAACCTTTGACTACACAGATGCTCTGGGAAAGGTCAGATTTTGTGTAGAGCATATTTCTATAGAGGCACAACCTTCTCTCAGGGCTTCCGACGATTTGTTTGGCTTTTCTTTAAGTGACAAGTGTCTTTTGTCCTTAGAACAAGTCCCCATCCCAATCTTCCCCCAGGAGCATTAGTGCCTGAAGATTGTCAGGTAGGTAATGAGAATTCAGTGGCTTGAGAAGGCATGTCATTTTCCTGAAGATGATGAAAAGTCACTTCCACCCCTTTCCCAGGGCAGATGTCTTATTTTTCTGCCACTTTTCCCGCAGCACATTAGTTACACATTGCTTGATTTTGTCAGATTCATCAAACAAACCGTTTCCATCAATTATGTGACAGTTTATATTATCCAAACTTGTCACGGTCTCCATTCACTTTTAACATGTTTCCACAGATGCCTGAGTAGCTCTTAATCCCCCAACTGCCATCACTAAGAGGTGCAGCAGTGGAAAGAAGACATGGACACACGCAAAAGCATTCTTTCACCTTGTTCCCCAGGGTGAATTCCTCAGTTGTCAGGTTTTAATTCACTGAACAGCCGATTCGCAAAGCCCCCATATCTGCCTACACACATCCAGCCATGTTATCAGATTGAGGGAAGCTGCTTTTCAGTTCTGTTCTGAAGACTCTCTGCAGTCACCTATCTTTGCATTTACATGGTTCAGTCACTTATCTATCTTCCATTCTAAAGTTCAAAGTTGGTGAGCTTTACCTGTGTGGAGAAAAAAACAAAATCACAGAGATTGTAAAGGAGTGCTGTATTTCTAGCCACAGTATGTTACTAAAAGGTCTTTAAATCTGAATCTTTAAATCTGAATTTAAAGATTGAAACAAATAGACCATAAGATCTATGAGAATCTGCCAGCCCAGTGGTAAGGGGTTGCTTCTGGTCATTTTGGGCTGGTGCCCTAAGCAGACCTTGGGCACAAACTCGGCAGCTAGTCCCATAACACCCAGAGGAAGCTCCACTACCAGGCTCTCTGACACACCCAGGATCTTAAGGATCAGAGGTACGGAGGAGACATCTGTCACAAAACCAAGAATAACTGGGACCAGCTGGACTCAGGCACACAGGAAATCCACCAGATCAGTGGCACTGGCTCCTTCTGGTCTGTCTAGGCTAGTACCCCGAGTAGACCTTGGGTGAAAAACTCTGCTGCAAGTCCCATAATCCCCACAGGAAGCTGAACTCCCAGATGCTCTAATTAGCCCAGGATCACAGGATCCCAGAATCTCAGGATCACAAAGAAAGCTTGACTCTGAGGACATAACCAGGATCACAGGAAGGACAGGCCCCAGTCTGGTTTCAACATGGCACTAGAGATAACCAGATGGCAGAAAGCTAGCATAAGGACATACGCAACAGAAACCGAGGTTACTTGGCATCATCAGAACCCAATTCTCCCACCATAGCAAGTCCTGGACACACCATCACACCGAAAAAGCAAGATTCGGATCCAAAACCACTTCTCATGATGATGATAGAAGACATTAAGAAGGACATAAATAATTCCCTTAAAGAAATACAGAACACAGGTCAACAGCTAGAAGCCCTTAAACAGGAAACACAAAAATCTCTTAAAGAACTACAAGAAAACACAATCAAATGGGTAAAGAAAATGAACAAAACCATCCAAGATCTAAAAATGGAGAAAGAAACAATAAAGAAATCGCAAAAGGAGATAACCATGGAGATAGAAAACCTAGGAAAGAGATCAGGAGTCATAGATGCAAATACCACCAACAGAATACAAGAGACAGAAGAGAGAATCTCAGGGGCAGAAGACACCATAGAAAACATTGACACAACAGTCAAAGAAAATGCAAAATGCAAAAAGGTCCTAACCCAAAACATCCAGGAAATCCAGGGCACAGTAAGAAGATCAAACTTAAGGATAATAGGTGTAAAATTGAGTGAAGACTCCCAACTTAAAGGGCCAGTAAATATCTTCAACAAAATTATAGAAGAAAACTTCTTAAAAGAAAGAGATGCCCATAAACAGACAAGAAGCCTACAGAACTCCAAATCGACTAGACCAGAAAAGAAATTTCTCCCTTCACATAATAATCAAAACACCATATACACTAAACAAAGAAATAATTTTAAAAGCAGTAAGGGAAAAAAGATCATGTGACATATAAAGGCAGGCCTATCAGAATTACACTAGACTTCTCACCAGAGACTATGAAAGCTAGAAGATCCTGGGAAGATGTCATACAGACCCTAAGAGAAAACAAATACCAGCCCAGGCTACTATATCCAACAAAACTCTCAATTACCATAGATGGAGAAACCAAGATATTCCATGAGAAAACCAAATTTACACGATATGTTTCCACATATCCAGTCCTACAAAGGATAATAGAAGGAAAACATTAACATAGGAGCAATACTACACCCTAGTAGAAGCCAGAAAGTTATCTTTCAACAAACCCACACAAACATAATCCTACCTCTAACAACAAAAATAATGGGAAGTAACAAATACTTTTTCTTAGTAACTCTTAATACGAAAATTAATGTTACCAACTTATCCTAATCGATTCAAATTCAAAAGTATGTGCAATTAAAAATGTGTTGGTTATCATCTTGTGGTGTCTCTAAGTTGGTAATTGGAGAAATGTGCCCAATACTGTACAATCCATATACACTATCTGCTTGTTTGTACCTGACAGTGTCTTTCAGGGTACCACATAACGGTCTTAAAACCATGCTTCTCCTATCTCAGCCTCTCTATTAATAGGATTGTTTATTGGATGTTCTTACACTGTACTATGGTTTTCAGAACAGCTTACATATTTCAAATTTATTTATACAGCCAAAAGAAACAAACAATTAACTTGGGACATGGCTTATAAGAGAACAACAAAGAGTGAGACTGAATGCTTTGCTTGATGTTTGTAACTATTGTATCAATTTTGAAGATAACTTTATAAGTTACTCTTTCTCTGAGATGAATGCTTTTCCAAATTATTACAGCCAAATGAACCTGATTCTTACGCTCACCTAATGTCTTTGCCACTCTCCACAGAGAACCATTGTTCATTGAAACAGTTGGTGAATGACTTAATGGATAGACCATCTTAATACACACACCATTTCTTAAATGAATATAACCTGTTCTTTGTGGGCTGAGAATGAAGACAATAACTCCAGTCAAATAGCTTTGACCATAGCAGGAAATCTGTATACAAAAAACATGCCTACAATTCACTTCTTGGTACATCAGAACTGTTAATTCTTAGCTTAGCTACTAGGGAGGTAAACTCATTTGGTGATGTGAGGGACATTGAAGTTCAGTCTTATTACAATGAACTCCAAAGTCTAAAAACTGTTCTTATTTTGGGCTTGTACCACAGTAAGAGACAAGATTTTAAACTCTACTAAATACAAAACAAACAAACAAACAAAAAGACTTTATTCATGTTCATTTAAAAGAAACTAGTAGTGGTGTATTATTTTAAAATATACAGCTAATATGTTTGGAGTTATTTAAAGTTTATATTGAGAAAAACATATGTATTTTCAGTATTGCTGGATCAAATAACTTTTATACTATTCATTTTATTGTTACAATATTTTATAAATTTTAAAGAATATGACAAAATAAAAAAAGTTATTGCAGGTATTGAAAGTGGGATCTCTAGGAAGAGTTGGGGTACAAAAGGGAAAGAAGAATGTGATGTAATTCTATTTATTTAAAAATATATATATTTTTTGTTTTGTTTTGTTTTTTTTTGGTTTGTTTTTTTTTGTTTTGTTTTTTTGTTTTTTTGTTTTTTGTTTTTCGAGACAGGGTTTCTCCGTGTAGCCCTGGTTGTCCTGGACCTCACTCTGTAGGCCAGGCTGGCCTTGAACTCAGAAATCCGCCTGCCTCTGCCTCCCAAGTGCTGGGATTAAAGGCATGCACCACCACTGCCTGGCTTAAAAATATGTTTTTACATGTTAATAAATTCAGATAAACTGAAATTATGTATTATCACGTCTGCCTCGACCAGCAAGAAAGATGCGACCCACAAGCTCTTCTTTTAGCAGTTTATTCAGGAACCTTTAATAGTCTTCAGCACCAAGGGCAAGGCCCTTGGCCATTAAACACTCCCAAGCTTAGCCAATCCCAATGGGCCACGTGGCAAAAGCGGATAGGTCACCAAACGGGGAAGCAACCAAGGGCAGCAAGCTTAGCCAAATAAGAGCTTTCTTTACAGCTCACTCTCGGGATGGCGGAAGCCAGCGCTGTCACAGGGCGCAGCTCAAGTGGCTTTCAACAATGTATCTTTTCTCATCATAATGCAGTAAAACTTAAATCAATTTAAAAAAAGAAAATATTTATATAAGGTGAGGCTGTAAGCAAGCCCAGAGGGGTTTTTTGTTAATTAGTGATTTGTGGGTAAGGACCCAGCCCATTGTGGTTTTTCTACCCTTATTCTAGAAGGCCTAATTTATAAGAATCCAGGTTGAGAACGCCATGGGGTCCAAGCCAGTAAGCAGCATCTGCTATAGCTTGTGTTATCAGTCCCCGCCAACAATTCCTTCCTTGTTTTGAGTTTTTTGTCTTGAATTCCTTCAATGATAACCAAAGATACATATGTGTAAGCCAAGTAAACATTTTCCTCCCCAACTTTTGATCATGGTATTTCACCACAGCAATATGAAATCAAACTAAGACAGATGGGTAACAACTCACATTAACTTCAGTTCCACCGAATTAGACACTGTCTTCAAGCCTCCTCAGATACTGCATGCACATAGCACAAAGACACAAAATGCAAAGGTGAAACATCCATCCAGAAGTCACCACGACACAACTCATCATCATAATAAAATATACATAATTTAATTTTGCGTGAACAATAAATCTTGGAGTTTCCAAATATCACACATTTTTATTTTCTGAGAGATTACAGAACATAAAGCAAATAAATATTAAAATTAATATAAAATGACATATTTTCTATCTTTAATATTAACTGTGATTTTGATAAAGTATATACATATATATTATATATATGATATGTTATATGTTACATGCTGCATATCATATTAGACATTGCACATTGTATATTGTACACTACCTGTTACACATTACCATATGGATCATGTTATATGTAATATGTATACATATTATATATAATATATAATATATAATATATTATATATTATATATTATATACTATATATTATATACTACATACTATATACTATATACTATGTTATATGTTATATCTTATGTTATATATTATATCATATATTATATTACATATCATATATTATATATTATATACAATCTAATGAAAATGGATATTCTCATGAAACAAAGCAACAAGAGATACAACTGAAGCCCTGTCCAATGAAATGTCATTTGAATGTTTAAATACTTTGAATAATTTGTACTATGCCAATTGGATTTTAACAAATCAGTTAGTGTTGTAGAGTTACTATTGTTGTAGTGAAAAAGTATGACCAAAATCAACTTGGGAATGAAGGTGTTAACTTCAGTCACAGTTCCTTATAACAGTTTATCACTGAAAACAGTCAGAGTAGAAACTCAGCAGGGCATGGACCTAAATGGAGGAGCTGATCCTGAGGCTGGGAAAAACATTGCTTATTGGCTTGCTCAGCATCAGTGATTATGTCTCAAATGTTTTAGATTCTAACTCAAAACATTAACTATTATATGGACATACACTGAGTGTTCAAAAGGAAGCCTGAAGTTACAAGCCTAAGGTCTAAAATATATTGTGTGTGCATGCCTTTCATTTCTATCATGGATGAGAGAGTAGATGATAAAAAAACATTGTTCCATGAAATTTAGCATTCAGTAAGATTGTATGTGTGTTTGTGTATGTATATTTGTGCATTACACACAGGTGTAATAGGTGTCTCTGGGGCCAGTGTGACAATGTAAACATATATAAACACATACAATCTTAAAAATTTAAAGCAACCAGGCAAGCAATGTCACAAATCCATAGCATTTTTTGTGATGCCATCAATTCCCAGTAAATGCATATAAATTCTATTCATATTTCCCTTTTACACAATACAATGGAAATATTTTTCTAGTTTCTATTTTAAAATGTTTTACAAATAATATATTTTGATTATATTCTTTTTCCTCTTTTTCTCTCCCAGATCCTCTAAAATTAACTTTATATTCTTTCTCTCCTACCCTCAAAATAAAGACAAATGAAAGTAAAGAAAAAGGAAAGAAAAGCAATATGATAAAAACAAAACCAAAACCAAAATAAAAGGTCCATAAATAAACATGAAGTCTGTTTTGTTTAAGACAACTACTACTGGGATTGTGGCCTGCCCTGGAGTGTAGTTTATAAACCCTGTGTCACTGCATTGGAGAGAACTGATTTTACCTTTTACAGCAGCTATCAATTGCAAATAGCTTCTTGCTAAAGGTTGAGAATTTGTGTCAATTTTCCTTGCGTAGTGCAAGGGTTCATTTCTGCTTTGATCTTGGGTATGTCTTGTACATGCTGTCAAAATCTCCAGTGAGTTCATATTTGTATCAATTATGCTGTATCTGGAAGACAGTGCTTTCTTAGAGTGACCCCTACCTCTGTTTCTTACAATTTGTCCATCTGCTCTGCATTTTTTTTTTGCATTGCCCTTTTCTATGGCTGAGTTTAAGAGTGTTGTTCTTGAAGTTTGAGACAGCATTCTGGGTTTAAAGACCTATTATACACTTGAAAGTATTCAGAAATAAGAGAAAAAAAGCCTGGAAATGAGAAGGACTGAATAAGAAGTTAAAGACACTAAAATAAAAATATAAATGTAACTCTACACTGAAATAACACTTATTTTATATTATATTGCAAGTACTTGTGATGTTTACAATAAGAATGTCCCCATGGCCTCAGATATTTGAGCATTTCTTCCTTTATTTGTGAAAGAAATGCATTGTTGTGGCTGGTCTTTGGTATTATATAATACCCTTGTCCTGTTTCCAGTATGTTTTTTCTGCTACATATTTCAGTTGCCAGTTCTCAACGTCTTCCTGCTAACACCAGACCTGAAGCTTCCAGTAATGTTTCCTTCCTTCCTTCCTTCCTTCCTTCCTTCCTTCCTTCCTTCCTTTTTCTTTCTTTTATTCTGTTTCTCAATTTCTCCAACCTATATTTCCTAGTATTTTTGTATTTTTTTCTCCCTCTTCTTTGTGTACTCTCATCCATGTCCCACATAATATTACTTCTAGGCAGTGGAATTAAATGTGCCTTAGGTATTTTCAATGTATGTTGCAGCAGTCTGCTAAATTGTAGTTTTGGGAGCAAGCTTTGTCCCAAAGAACTAGTGTGAGGCAATCTATCCAAATGCTATACACCTGCCATGTGTCTGTGACTAAGTGAAGATCATCCTTCTTCTGATGACAGAGTGCTGATGAGAATTCCCATGTCCAAAATTCATCCCAGATTCTAATTAACCCACTTACACCTGTTGTGCTTGATTCATTGTTTTCCTCCTCTGATCAAGTTGTCAGTATCTATTTAGATATTCATTTTTTCTTGTTATTTATTTGCCATGTTTGTGACAAATTGATAGAAACAATACAAAACATCTACCATTATGTAGCTATAATTTCTGCTACCTTTTCTTTTTTCTTGCTTGCTTGCTTGATTTCATTCCTGCTCATTTCCTTTGTTTATATCAAAATCAGCAGCATTCTGAATAAGCTTGAGATCATCATGCATAATTATGACATATCGGTGTGTAATATTATTTGTGTAGATTGTGTGAAGATTAATAGTGTTTAATTAGTCTGAATTAGGGAGAAAAAATTGACTGCTACTAATATTTGTCACTCTCACAAGGAATTACACCCTACATTACAACATGTAGTTCAGGATTCATGAAGAGGTAACCCACATGGAAATGTAAACCCCAAGTTTTGCAACAGACATGCTGCTTTAAAGATTCAGTGCAGAGAACAGTCGTCCTTCTGTGGTCAGTCAGCAGCAATACTCCTGGTAACAGTCGGTGTGAAGGTCATTTACTTCAAGTATTTCAATAATAAAGGGTTGAGAATGTTTTTGCTCTCTCTTTATGTATTGTTTATTTCATTTTTATATTATCAAAAAGAGACTTCTTTATCATACAGTATATCATGATAATAGATGCCCATTCCTCTACTCCTTCAAGTTCTTCCCTACCTTCTTCCCCTCTGAATACACACTAGTCTCTCATTAGAATAGAAAAGGCTTCTAAAGATAACAACCAAACAAGAGAAAATAAATATAATAAGATGAAAAAGGCTATCATATAAAAGTTGGACATACAACACAACAGGAGGAATGTGTCTCAAATGTAAGCACATGTGTCAGAGTTTCCCTTTGTTCTCACAGTTAGACCTGCTTCATATCCACATAGACTCTGAGGTTGCTGTGTCAGTTTCTATTATTTCATATGTACTGTGCTTACTTGATGGAGAGGGAGTTTTTCTTCTGGTATCCTCCATCCCCTCTAGCTCTTATAATCTTTCAACCTCCTCTTTTGTGGGATGTCCTGTTGTAAGAATTTGATGGAGACCTCCAATTTAGATTCTTTCTCCCCATACTGTCTAGCTGTAGGTCTTTTCATCTGTTTGCATCTACTTCTGGAGAATCACTGGATAAGACAATGATCTACAAGTATAGAAGGATATCACTAGGAATAATTTTGTTGTTTCTTTTTTAGGTCAGTAGTGTTGATTTTACCCTATGACTTTTAGCTATTTAGTCTCCACGTTTTGATTATACAAAGATTTTCATATATGGTTTCTTATTGTGGAGTGGGTCTTCAGTCAAATCAGACATTGGTTGGCTGTTTCCACGGGTCCCTTGCACTATTTCCCTAGTATCCTTTGCAGGAAGGACAGACGTTAGGTCTTAGTGTTTTGGCTGGGCTGGTGTCCATGTTTCTCTTTCAGTAACCTGAGGAATATTTTTCTGCACTAAAGAGTAGAATTTAGGGTAGGGACACAAGTATGAGCAAGCTAAGCTTCTCCATGTTCAATTAGCTGGTTTGGTGTTATCAGTCATGGGGCCCCTGTTGTCAGTTTGTGGAGAGCAATCTTTTGTCTTAACAACAGCATTTGGGATCCCCTTGAACAACAATTTAATTGAATGCAACCCAGTCCCTCTACTCGAAGCCTGGCCTGGCTGTAAAATACGGCCATTGAGACTCTGTATCTCCCATTACTAGGAGTCCTCATTATGATGAACTTCATAGATTCCTGAAACTTTCCACCGTACTCCACAAATGTCCCCCCAATTCCAGCTGTCAGTTCTTATAGTCCTCCCTCGACTCCATGACCCCCAATTAGCCCCACTTAGGGAGATCTATGTGTTCTCCTAGACTCCTCTTCATCTAACTTCTCTGGGTCCATGACCATACTATTAGTCTGTAGTCTGTGCTTTTTTCAGGACAAGTTTTTTGTTTTGTTTTGTTTTTAAATGAGACCAGTGATATTAAGAAATATAAATGACCAATGATTGTTGATTCTGCCCCCCCCTCTCTCTCTGAGGAATACAAATGGCAGAGAAGCACCTAAAGAAATGTTCAACACCCTTAATCATCAGGAAAATGAAAATCAAAAAGAACCTAAGATTTCACCCCATTCCAGTCAGAATATCTAAGATCAAAAACTCAGGTGACAGCAGATGCTGGTGATGATGTGGAGAAAAAGGAACATTCTTCCATTGCTGGTGGTATAGCACTCTGGAAATCAGTCTGGTGGTTACTCAGAAAATTAGACATAGTATTACCTGAAGACCCAGCTATACCTGGGCATATACCCCCAAAATGCTCCAACATGTAATAAGGACACATGTTCAACTATGTTCATAGCAACCTTATTTATAATAGCCAGATGCTGTAAACAATCCAGATGTGCCTCAACAGATTAATGGATACAGAAAATGTGGTAGAATTATGCAATGGAGTGCTACTCACCTTTTAAAATCAATGACTTCATGCAATTTTCAGGCAAATGAATGGAACTAGAAAATATCATCCGGAAGAAATGCAGGGACAAAGAGTGGGGCAGAGACTGAAGTAAAGGCCATCCAGAGGCTGTCTCACCTAGGAATCCATTCCATCTTCATACACCAAACCCAGACACTATTGTTGATGTCAAGAAGAGCTTGCTGACAGGAGGGTTTTTTTTTCTGGTCTAAACTATGAGATGTTATTTACACTTCTTGTACCTGTATGGTATCTCTCTCTCTCTCTCTCTCTCTCTTTTTTTAAGGTTAAAATAACTTTCTTCTATGATTTTGTTCAAAATAGTTTCTGGGCCTTTGATCTGGGTTTCTTCTTTTGTTTTCTGTATTTCTCTTAAATTTGATCTTTTCATAGTTTCCAAGATTTTCTGGAAGACTTGGGTCAGGAGGTTTTAGATTTAATATTTTCTGTGGCCATTTTATTTCCAATTTCATGTCTGAGTGGTTTTGTTTATTTCCTTATACTGTTTGTTTATGTTTTCCTGGGTTTCTTGGTAGGGTTTATTCATTTCATCTTTAAGGACTTCTACCACATTAATAACAGTTTTTTAAAGGTAGTTTTCCTTGTATTTGGCTACCTTAGGATAGCCAAGGCCTGATATGGTAGAATAGCTGGGCTCTACTGGGAACAGTGTCCTGGCTCTTATTGATTTTGTTTTATACTGGTGTCTTAGCATCTGATTTTGAGATCATAATAGGTTTAGGTACTAATTTTGGAATTTGTTTTGTTGGGTGGGTGTTTTATTCTTTAGTTTCTGTCTCCTCTCTGGATTCGGGGGAAATATATTGGCTGTTGTTTCCTATTTTCCTGACTTGATCAACTGTGTGTTTACAGGAAATGCCTGCTAGTCTTGGAAGCTAGGGTACTGGAATGAGTTGGAAAAAGGAAGTTTGGGAGAAACGTTCATTGTGATCCAGTGGGGCATAAAGTTAAGAGAGGAAAGGGAAGACATAGCAGACTTTCATTCAGCCAGAGAGCTGGAAAAGTGACTGTGTAAGAGTAATAATGTCCTAGGGAACAGTAGGAAATGTTTGGGTCAGGTTTCTTCCTGTTTGTTTCCCAAGAAGGAGCAATATTTGGGTTACCAGGGGCTGCTTGTATAGTTGGGGTCTGGCACAAAGCAACTAGAGGGGGAGTGACAGAGGTTGTGGGAATATGGGGAGTTCTGTGGAATGCACAGGAGATTTGGAGAGTAGGGAAGAAAGGCTCTAGCTTGGTTTCCTCTCAAGTGCTAAGGACAAGACTGGTGGATTGTATATGGGGAAACACACACACACACACAGAGAGAGAGAGAAAGAGAGAGAGACAGAGAGAGAAGAGAGAGAAGAGAGAGAGAGACAGAGAGAGAGAGAGAGGGAGAGAGAGAGGGAGAGGGAGAGAGAGAGAGAGAGAGAGAGAGAGAGAGAGAGAGAGAGATAAAGTTTACAGGCAGCCTAGCGGGTTTATTCTCAGGCCTTTGGTTTAGAAGTAGATGCCTGCTGGAGTTAAGGGCTTGGAATCAGTGATATATGTAGGGTAGGATTTAGGAGAGATAATCTGTGGGATCCACAAAAGTGTGGGCATGGGGAAGGAAGACTGTTCTTAATGTTCCATTGGTGCACTATGGACAAGACTGTGGGCTTTGATCTGGGGAAACAGAAAGAGCAAACCTGGAAATTAGAGTATTTGAATTGGACTTGTACTTCCAAAATATTGCACATTTTGTGTTTCCCAAATGATTTGGTTTACTTATATTTTTCTTCTTAGTAGGCATTCATGTACCCAAAATGTAATTTAGTATTATCCTTAGATGGCAATACATTGACATCATTTATATATAATATATAATTTGTGATGTATATTTTTAATATCATTCATGCATTAAAGTGTGTACTTTCACAAATATTTTTATAAATACAATTAAATTATTCTTTCTAATGCTAAACTATTATTGATAATTTAAAATTAGATACGCAATTCCCTGTTCTCATTCTGACTTAATTGCATGTTCAGATTGTGCTCTTTATTCACTTAGTTTCTTCTGTATTTTCAATACACATACTTTTGTCAATACTGAGTTTTAAAGCTTTTCTGCTATCTTGAATGTTTTGCTCTTTTCTTTCACATAACTAAGAGTAATAATGTATTTATAGATATTCACTTATTAAGTAATATTCAATATTGTGTAAAATGTACTGAATTGCTTACTTATGGGTCAATCTATATAAATATACATATATATATGCTTCATATGTATATAAATATATAAATGTGTTTTCATACATACAGATTTTTTTAATATATAATTAGGAGTAAATTAATATAATTGCAAAAAAATTAAAACTTGTCTTATTATTTTCAAGTTTACTTGTATCAATAACAAGTTGGAAAGAAAGCTCTATATGCTTAAGGACATATTCAGTTTTTAAATTGAGTAAGTACAAAATTTTTATTAACTTCTTCATAAATTCAATGATAATTTTTCTTCTATAAATGTCATCATTTAGATAATTACAACTCATTTTTGGCTATATGTATGCATATTTTTGCCTGTGTCTTTGTATGTGAATGCCAGGTGCAAACAGCTTCCCTTTCAGCTTATGCAATTTTGTCCTATTTTCTTTAGTTGCATTGCTTGAATAGATGAAAACAAAATTATAGTATTTAAACCATAATAAAAGTAACTAAAATGGTAAGGAAATATAAAGAGTAGTATATTTAATTTAGCATCATAACTTGTAGTACACCAAAAAAGAAAAAGAAAAAGAAAAACAAAAAAAAAAAAACAGCTGGAACAAAATAGTAACAGTGCAAGACTGAGTGAGAATACACTATGGTTGGATAAGGAACATCTTGGTTACAGCCATGGTGCCATCTTGAGCTCCTCCTATTGAACAGAATTGTGATGCCCATTTACAAATCTGCATACCTGGTGATGAGTTTGAACAGGTGAGCCTTCCCAGAGGAACATGTTCCATTTAGCTTACATAATTTATCAGAAAACAGTACCAGTTACTGAAGGAAATTCTGTAAATCCACAACCTTACAAAACTAGCAATTATGCTTCAGTGAGTGCAGAGAAAATAGTTTCCCAAAGGTAATTCTGATAATTCTTCATGTTATACCAAGGTGCATTTAAAGCCAGTCTAGTTGTGCTCACAGAGATACAAGCATGTGTACTGCACTCTATCTTACTTTCCTTAAAGGTTAGTAAGTCCAAATTAAGCCATCCCAAATAGGAATATATCTCAGCAGGCAAAAGGCTCCTGGGTCAAAAACTCGTGTTATAACAAACAAAGATGCCATAGAGTAATTATTTACAAACAGGATATATAGTTAAAACAAATTATAGAGGCGAAAAGTCAAAATGCAAAGAAGAAGCTCAGAGTTTTGGTGGATTTCATTGCCAGAAGTTTCACTAAGCATAATCTTCAATCCCAAAGTCATGATGTACAACATTTACTTTCGGCTTCCTAACACTAAAGCTGAAAAGAAAGCCATCTTCCTGAGTAATATTAAGTGCCTAAACCATACAAGGACCCAACCAAAAGATGGAACGTTATACCAAACTCGCTTACAAATATCAATGCAAAAATACTCAATAAAATTCCTCCAAACTGAATCCAAGAACACATCAAAACCATCAATGGCCATGATCAAGTAGGCTTCATCCCAGGGATGAAGGTTGGTTTAATATATGAAAATCTATTAACATAATCCACTATGTAAACAAACTCAAAGCAAAAAATCACTTGATCATCTCCTTAGATGCAGAAAAAGCATTTGAAAAAATACAATACCTCTTCATGTTAAAAGTATTAGAGTGATCAGGAATTCAAGACCCATATCTAAACATAGTAAAAGTAATTTACATAAACCATTATCCAATATCAAATTAAATGGAGGCATAATTTAAAAAACTCCTACTAAAATTGGGGACAAGACAAGGATGCCCACTCTCCCCATATCTATTCAATATACTACTCTAAGTGCTTGCTAGAACAATAAGAAAAAAAAAAGATCAAGGGGACACAAACTGGCAAAGAAAAAAATAAATGTATCACTATCTGCAGATGGTATGATAGTATACATAAGTGACCCCAAAAATTCTAACAGAGAACATCTCCAGCTGATAAACAACATCAGTTAAGTGACTGGATATTAAATTAACTAAAATAAACCAATAGCCTTCCTTTATATGAATGATAAAGACTGAGAAAGAAATTAGGGAAACAACTCCTTTCACAATAGCCACAACTAATATAAAATATATTGGAGTAACTCTAACCAAACAAGTGAAAGACATGTATGACAATAACTACAAGTCTTTCAAGAAAGAAATCAAAGAAGATCTCAGAAAATCTCAGAGATCCCCCATGCTCATGGATTGACAGAATTAATATAGTAAAAATGGCCATCCTACCAAAGGTAATCTACAGATTCAAGGCAATCCCCATGAAAATACCAAGACAACTCTTAAAAGGCATGGAAAGAGCAATTCTCAAATTCATCTGGAAAGGATAAAAATCCCAGAATAGCCAAAACAATTCTTAACAATAAAGGAACGGCTGATGGAATCCCCATCCCTGATCTCAAGCAATATCTACAGAGCAATAGTGATAAAAAACTGCATGGTATTGGTACAGAGACATGCACATTAATCAATGGAATAGAATTTAAGACCCAGAAATAAAACCACACACTTACAGACACTTGATCTTTGACAAAGAAGCCAAAAATATACAATAGAAAAAAGAAAGCATCTTCAATAAATGGTGCTGGTCTAACTGGTTATCTGTATGTAGAAAAATAAAAATAGACTGATGTATGTCACTTTGCACAAAGCTCAAGTCTAAGTGGAACAAGAACCTCAACATAAAAGCAGATACACTTAATCTAATAGAAGAGAAAATAGGGAACAGCCTCAAACTCATTGGCACAGGAGGGAATTTCCTAAACAGAACTTCAAGGCTTATGCTCTAAGATAAAGAATTGATAAATGGACCATGCAACTGGAAAGCTTCTCTGAGGCAAAGGACATAGTCAATAAGACAATTCAGCAATCTATAGATTGGGAAAAAATATCCACTAACTCCACATCCAATAAAGGGCTAATATCCAAAGTATATAAAGAACTCAAGAAGCTAACCACCAAAAAAGCAAACAACCTAATCAAAAAATGGGGTATAGAACTAGACAGAGAATTCACAACACAGGAATCTTGAACGACTGAAAAGCACCAAAAGAAATGTTCAAAGTCCTTAGTGATCAGAGAAATGCAAATCAAAACGAGCCTTAGATTCTACCTTACAGCAATCAGAATGGCTAAGATCAAAACCTCAGGTGACATCACATGTTGAAGAGAGTGTAGAGAAAGAGGAATACTCCTCCATTGCTGGTGGAATTGCAAACTGGTACAACCAGTCTGGAAATCAAACAGGAGGTTCCTCAGAAAATTGGATATAGATCTACCTGAAGACCTAGCAATACCACTTGTAGGCATACACCCAAAAGAAGTCCCACCATGTCACAGGGGCACATGTTCTACTATGTTCACACCAGCTTTGTTTGTGAAGCCAGAAGCTGGAAACAACCCAGACGTCCCACAACAGGAGAATGGATACATAATATGTGGTTCATTTACACAATGGAATATTACTCAGCTATTAAGAATGAAGGCATCCTGAGTTTTGCAGGCAAATGGATTGAATTAGAAAATATCATCCTGAATGAAGTAACTCAGACCCAAAAGGACATGAATGGTATGTACTCACTAATAAGTGGATATTAGCCTAAATAAATAAATAAGCAAACAAACAAATACAGAATAACCAAGATACAGATACAATCCACAGAACTAAAAAAGATCAACAAGCTGAAGGGCCCAAGTGAGGATGCCTCAGTCACTCTTGGGAGGGAAAGGAAAGCAATCACAAGTGGGGATGGAAGGAGGGATCTGACAGGGAAATTGGATGGCATTTGGGGAGAATCTGATATGGTATTGGGTGTGGAAAAAAGACTACTGTCTTGAAGGCCAGCAGAAAGAATGGAAACAGGCAAGCAACCACAGGAAGTAGGGTGTTGCAGGGAACGTCTAGAATGCAACAGAGACCTGGGAGGTGAGAGACTTAGTAATTAAAGGGAACAACCTTAGATGAAATGCCCAAAAGTAGTGAGAGGGTACTTATAGAGCCCACCTCCAGCAGAAAGACAGGGTATCAAGTGAGAGAGGAGGTTGCCATTGCACAGTCAAAACTCTGACCCATAATTGTTCCTGTCTGAAAGAACTGCAGGGATGGAAATAGAGAGACTCCTGAGGAAAAGAAGGTCCTGTGACAAGGCCAAAGTGGGATCCAGCTCAATGGGAGGTCCCAAGGCCTGACAGTATTAGTGAGGCTATGGAGTGTTCACAAAAAAGGGACCCACCATGACTGCCCTTCCGAAGACCCAACAAGCAGCTGCAAGAGACAGATGCAGATATTTGCACCCAACCAATGAAGATACTAACTCCTGTGGTTTAATTAAGGAAGAAGTTGAGGAGGAAGGGTACATTGAATGAGAAACAGCATTATCAATTTTCCTGGACCCCTGAGATCTCTCAAACACTGGACCATCAAACAAGCAGCATACACCAGCTGATATGAGGCCCCCCAACACATGAAGAGCAGAGGACTTCTGGATCTGTGTTCAGTCAGAAATGATGCATGTAGCCCTCAAGAGACTGAAGGCCCCAGGGAGTTTAGAGGTGTGTTTTGATGAAGCGGTGAGTGGTGGAGACATCTTCGTGGAGAAAGAGGCATGGGGAGGATGTATGGGATGTGGAACAGTTGAAGGGTGGACAGGGGGATAAGGTGAATAAAAGCTGGAGTGTGTGTAAATAAATAGATAGAGAAAGAAAATAAAAGGGAGAAACAAAGAAAGAAAAGAAAAGATTAAGTCAAAACTCTTACATGGGTTCCAAGTTTGATAGTTAGTGATGTAAAGAGCAAATAGTATATCCAAGCAAACTACATTTGCTAACTGTTATAATGCCTGATAGAGTACTATACTACCTTTGGTGTAGTGCTAAAGATGACAAGAACTTTGCTTTTGTGTGTTGGTTGTATGTATGTGTGTCAGAGGAGCTCAGAATATTGAATCTACTCACATAATCCTTCAGATTTTTCATTGTGCGCAGCTCCTGAGTTTGTAGAAGTTTAACAGACACTCTTACTGACAGAAACATGATACCTATGTGGTCATTCTTTGGAAATGAGGCAACCTTTGTATAATCCAGTAGAACTTTATCTTTACTCATAAGGAAACATACTTATCATACTTTTTTCTTTTGAATACATAGTAGTTTGGGAAATGAGAAAGGAGGTAAAGTGCTTCTAAACTCTAACATCGAGCATGGTTCTTTGGTATATATCTTGAATCTCAACAATAAGAAGGCAGAGTTACAAAGATGTCTGGGAGTTTGAAGCCAGCCTGGTCTACCGAGTAAGTTCTAAGAAACACATAATACACAGAGTTTATGTCTTTAAACAAACACACAAACAAACCAACAGTCAAAGACTGAAAACCATACACCCTCTGTGTATTCAACAAGTTAATTTACCACAGTAATATCTTTCCAGTAGCAACAACTTCAACAATTGTGAGTATGATACTGAGAACTGGGCTGAATTATTGAGTATTTTTAGACTCCAGCATTCCACACAGGGTTTCTGTGCTCAGATATAGTTCTTACTCTTTGTAATAAATGTAAGTCCTTATGCATAGTTGTTATCCCTTCTTCTATGGAACATTATTTGATTTCCTTGGACCTCTTACAAAAAAAAATGAGAGCTTACACATGCTCCACTCCCCTGCATGTCACAATTCCTCAGCAAAACTGTCATGAGTGTTATGGAAATTTTGGTACCATTATGAAATGCATCAATAGAAATGGTATATGGATACTACTACCAAAATTATGATATTGGTCCACTTACTAGTATAATGAATAATTGACCTATAAGCCCAACTAAGGGTACTATATACTTGTACATTATACTTTCTTTTAGGTCAACTTTTCAGTTACAGAAAGAAAACATGCTTTTGAGAACACCAAAGGATCTTTAAAGAATCTTGGGATCATTTGCAAAGAACAAATACCACATTCATCACTACCCAGCCCAGCAAAAACACCTAGAACACCTATAATTTCCAAACTAAATCTCAGGTCAACATACTAACATGAATCAAAGAACCTACTCTTACTCCTCCTCCTCCTAAATATGTAACATATATCTCTAATTCCATATCTCCCAAGCAAGTAACAGTTAATTAAGTTTGTGCTCAGAGCAGATAGAAACAGCTCTGGTTTTAGTGGTGGAAAATGAGTACTTTTTTAAGTTTAAAGTAGAATGGACCATTATCAATGTGCCATTCTAATAATACTAATCATTCTAAACATTATGATTACTAAGCTAGAAAATCACACCCAGTTTGCAAAGGGTATCTGCAGACGAGAGTTGTGAGCAATTCTGGTACTATCCAAGATTGTTGTCTTTGGCCTTACTTTTTGTCATTGTTCATACTGTGTAAAACTTACAAAAATCATCCATGGTAGGGAGGGAGAGATGACTCAGTGGTTAGAGGCATTGATTGTTCTTCCAGAGAACCCAGATTCAACTCCCAGTACACACATGGCTAACTGTCTGTAATTCCATGATCTGACACCCTTGCATAGACAGTCATACAAAACTCCAGTGTACATAAAATAAAAATAAATATATATTTTTTTCAAAAAAACAGCCATGGTATATAGAATCACATCAGATGCACTGTGGTATTTTAAACACATTATTCAATTCATATCTCTCATTGGAATATTGGATAATATTTTCTCCTTTATAGATGATGAATTTGAGGTACAAAGTGATTAAGATTTCATGGTTACCCTGAATAATAGGGGCTGAAAGCCATGAAGTCTAATTATTACACCAATACAGTCTTGCTTTTTTTTGGTTTGTGAAATTGAGTTTCATTTAAAGGAATTTAGTGAAGGAATCAAAATCACACTAGTCAATAACTACTCTCTCATACTGCTTACCTTAAAGGTCCTTGCACTGCTTTCAATCTGCTCTGTTATGCTGATGTGTTTATATAAAAGATAAAGACAGTGGGGTGATTATGTTCTATAGAGGTGTGGTGAGGTATGGGGGAAGGGGCTGCCTTAGTGGGCCCATGCCAAGGCATCCCTTCCCTCTGAGGGATCCTCCACACAACAGTATGGTATAGAATAGAGTCTATTCAGGGAATGAGGAGGAGAATGAATGTGGCAATAGAGGCAGAGAAAGGCAGAAAGAGAGGAATAGAGGAGAAGAGGAATAGAAGAATAAAAGAATAGAAGCCAGCCATGAGCACAAGGAGAGAAGGGGGGAGGAAATGGGGAACAGGCAAGGGGACAGAGCAGGACAAGAACAGAAGAGACCAAGAAGGCAAGAGACTAAGAGACCAAGAGAGAGAAGAGGGGGCAAGCAGCCCCTTTTATAGTGGGTCAGGTCTACTTGGATATTGCCAGGTAACTGTGGGGTGGAGCTTAGACAGAATACTAACATATGCAACTGGAAAAGTTACTTGAATTATCTAGAAATATTCTGCCTGATAAAGGAGTAGCCACTCTTCTTACATGCCTTAGTCATCTGGATGTCTTTGCAAAGTGTAACAGCCCTGTCTCACTTCTTGTTGCCATGGTCACAACACAGATTCTTTATTGCTTCAATGAATTGTCTGACACAAAGTTTGTTCTTAGTACAAATCTTGTATTCTCCCTTCCTGAAATAATGAACTTAAAAAAAAAGTTGTTAAGCCTTGTGAAATGCATTTTATAAATAGAATCTGTGTTTTGTTTTAAAAAGAAATCTCTGTCACTTTTCCCATGACATGGCCTCAAGTCATGTCATGAATGTGAATCAACTCCTCACATTCACTGAGTACACAGTGAATGCTGCTAGGTTGTATCAGCAACAAGTAATTGACATGAAGTTACAAAAATAAAAAAAAAATGTTTGTTAAAAAAATTGATTTCTATTGCTTTAGGTTTCTCTGACAATAAGTATATCAACTCACAGGAAATGTCATCACTTAGCTTAGTGTTTCTTCTGTGGTTAGCTTCAGAAATTATTGTTTAGAGTTGTTAATTTTATGCATAATTTACTCTATATAGTTAGCTCATAGCCTTCCCTGGTGACATTGCATAAATAGGGACTACTTATATAATCCAGCTTTAATTAGGAATTCATGATTTTTATTGCATAAAGAAGAGGGAGTTTAGATGGTCTTATACTACTCTATTCCTAATCTACTCTTTCATGAATATTTATTCCAGTTGTAGTTTCACTACATCATCTTATGAACAACATGAAGTTTGTACTCCCAGTCATAATATACAAATATGGGCTGCATATTCAATGAAACAACAAAGATAAGAGATGGAATTTCATCAGCACTCTTTGAAGTTCAATATCTGTTTCATCTGTGTTCTGTTGTTTGGCTTGATTGTTGTTCCTCATGCAGTGAGAAGAAAAACTTTTAAGAAAAACCCACCTTTCAGAAAAAGTCCCAGGAATTCTATGGACATGTCAAAATCTACAGCTGTCTGTCTGTACCTCCATGTTTGTCTACAACGCTGAAGCCACTTCAGGATTTGATTATACCTACTGCTAGATACAGCAGCATTTTCTTCATCACAACAAAGCATTATTGATGTTTAAATCGATAAATAATTTGTATTGGTTTAATTTTCTCTTAGTACTATTTGATTTTAATGAAAAATCATTTTAGTGAGAGAGATCCCGGTGAATAATTTAAAATTTATCTCAAAAGTATCATGAAGATAGACATGAAGTATAATCTAATTTTATAAATACCTTTCATCTACTTAAAAAAGATTCAATAGTATTCTCGAATACAAACAACTAAGGTGAAGGCTGTGAGCACTGAAAACCTCTACACAGAAGCTGTACAGTCCAGAGGTCATAGGAACGCTTCTACAACACTAGCAAAAATTCTATCAGTGTGCTCCTAACAAACAACTTTGATTCTGTCTTACTTTTATCAACTGCAGTCCTGTTCACTATTAAAAAAAAAAATTTCCAATAAAGCATTTTGTGAGTATCAAAGAAGCAGGGCTATATTGTAGAGGAAGATGGAACCAGGTCATTATTATACTGCTGGCTTCACTGCCCCTGACTTTTTCAGAAAGAACAACCTATATTAATACGTGTGTTTGGCATAAATGTCAAACAAATATCACATCCCTAAGCATCCTAGTAATCATTTCAAGGAAAGACAAGGAGATAGAATGAGACAGAGAGGATGATAATTTATTTATAGGATCTGACAGGTTAGTCTATTAACAGATAAATATTGACAGATGTCTCAGGGAGATAATGAGAAACACTGTTTTTTAATGTTGTTGCAATTTTGTGTTAATTCATGAAGCCACTTTGTTATTTAGCCTTAAGTACTCTTTAGAGATAATACTGAAAATCAGATGGTTTCCTTTAGAGCCACAGAATTTCTTTAAGTATTACTGATAGAATTCAAATAGAGAAGAAAATTTTTATATCTCTGGATACACAAAGCGGTTTGAAGTAAATATGTCACAAAAGTCAATTCAAGGCAATTTTCAATTATTTTGAAACTAATATATTTTCACTTAGAATAATTGAAAAATATAACTGTATACCAAACAACTTCAACTCTAGGTTATGCAAAATACATATTTTATTATATTTATCACTGGCCCATTGTAGGTTGGGTACATTTTCTTATTGTAAAATACTAATCACTAAATTTTCAAATTTTATTGTCCTCAGTCTATTTTATATTAACAATTAGGAATGCATTAATGATTGATACATATTTTAGTAATGTATCCATAATTCCATAAATGGATTTCATTATAAAAGTGAAATTATGCTTGTAAACTAAAATTAAACAAGATAAAACAAACAAAAAACAAGCTTGAGGGGCTTGAGAGATGGTTCGGCAGTTAAGAGCACTGACGGCTCTTCCAAAGGTCCTGAGTTCAATTCCCAGCAACCACATGGTGGCTCACAACCATCCGTAATGAGATCTGATGCCCTCTTCTGGTGCATCTGAAGACAGTTACAGTGTACTTACATATAATAAATAAATAAATCCTTTTTAAAAATAAAACAAGCTTGGGAATGGAGATTTATTTATGAAGTCTTTTTTTTAACATATTCACATGTACATTCTAAATAATAGTTCACCTTCATACATGTAAACACATATGCTGACTTTTCTAAAAGCTTGTGAACTCTCACTTGACCCCCAAGATTCTGGAGCTGAGCAGCACTGGTGTTTATTTGTGTGCTGAGACTGTGGAGAGGAAAAGACAGAAGCAATTTCTACAAGCACCTGCCATTGGCTGCTAATGGGCTGTGTAATTGTTCCCTGCACAGCACGCACAGCACAATCCAAACCTGCCTATTCCAAATGCTTTCTCCCTTAAGGATGGCTAGAGAGGCACACTGAAGACTCCTTTTGCCAAAACTGCACCAACAGGGACAGCAATGATCTGGTTTAGAGGTGGTTACCAAGTGAACTAGATGATGTGAATGGTAGTTTAGGTGGTTTGCAGAATTCATTGAAATAGATAAGTCTAATGTTAAAGATGTGATGTGGTTATAATTTCAATCATCCACTAAGTAGTTTTTATTGAGGTTTCTGTATATTTTCTTTCATTTGAGAAAGAATCGGGATCATGCTATGCTTCCCAGGGTCCTTTCAAATTCAAAAGTGTTTGGGCCAAACCTTCCAAGTGCTAGGATTACAAGTATGTGTCACGAAATTTGTTGGGAAAGGAAGGAATGCCTGTGGTTATCTATTGCTAAGAGAGAAATGTCATGGTTACTAAATGATGAGTATTCAAGAAGCTCCTGGAAGTGAAATACTTTTTGATAGTTTAGACCTTAGAGACAGATAAAGGAAATTTCAGAAAATGAGAATGATAATTGTGAATTTATTTATAGTGAAGGTAGTAAACGAGAAACGAGGCATTAGATGTGTGGAACGCAATGTGAGGCTTTCCATCCCTTTTTTCAATTTTTCAGTAAATAGCTTTTTAGATGTCTACGTAACTTACATTAATAATTTTATTGATTACTTCTTTGGCCTTCATTTTCTCCTTCCCTGGGCCACAAAAGTTTGAAACTCTTTTGTTTTTCTACTCATATCTTTGATTATTTATTAAATTTTCTTATGGTTTCTGACACACATTTTAAATGCATATCCATCTAAAAATTAACTATTAAACTCAACTTTCCAAACCTTCTATACACCTACTCTTCTCAATTTACTAATTGCAAATGGATCTAAGTTAAATCCTATATAAAGAATTGGAATCTGACACCTTTTTTCCCCCATTCTAAGCATGTTGAGAAACTCCTAATGTGTCTCCACTAAATCTTTTTTTAAATATTTTATCCTGAATTTCAATGCTGAGGATTAAATCTGTGACCCCATCTATATTCTAAAATTACTTTGCCACAAAGGTATGTCCTTAGTTGTACAAATCATATCTTTCAGTCCTTTGCTAGCTGCTTTTAGCTTCTGCAGGGAGTTAGGTAATTGGGATACATAAGAATACTCACTTTAAAAATTATACAAGCAAGTTTTACTGTAAGAAATTTGTAACCTGCTTATCACTGCTAAATTAAAAATTAAATCAAACAACTGGGGTCCCTCCTATACTGGCCACAAAGTTAAAGGTAGACTGATGAGAGTTGTGAACAGTAACCTTGATTGTCACATTCTTGGAATTTGAAACCACCAGAGAAACAAATTTTTGTTTTTATCTATGAGATAGTTTCTGGGTTGCCTTCATTAAGGTGACAAGACACTCTGTAAAGGGTATCATCATTTCTTGGGTTTTCGTCTTGGGTTGAGTAAAGTGTAGAAGTAAGATGGGTTCCTCCAAAGTGTACCAAATGTTTACCTGTTCTTCCTTAGGTGGCAATTATCAACAACTATACATAAATTGTTTTACACAACTAATGGAGAAAATTGATATTGGGAAATGATTTGATAAAAATGATCATATCAATAATGAAAAGATAAAGGATTTTCAGAAGAAATATGGCAAACTTTGGAGCTAAAGCCTAGAGAATCCCCAGAGTATTACAAAACAAAGACTGATGGGACATCAAGATAGTAGCAGTAGACTAGAATGTCAAGAGATATGCTGGCAATGGAGATATGGAGCATGAGACTTTAGAAGAGAACACTGACTCCCCTGGAAATTGAGTAGCTTTTCTTTTCTTTTATTTCTTCTTTTTTATTGGATATTTTCTTTATTTACATTTCAAATACTTTCTCCTTTCCAGGGCTTCCCTTCAGAAACCCACTACTTGATCCTCCTTCCCCCTGACTCTATGAGGGTGCTCTCCCAATCCCATCTTCCCACCCTGTCATTCTCCTACACTGGGACAAAGACCTCTTCTCCCACTGAGGTAGCAAGACCATCCTCTGTCACAGATGCAGCCAGAAGCATGAGTCCCTCCATGTGTACTCTTTGGTTGGTAGCCCAGTCCCCGGGAGCTCTGGGGTGTCTGGACAATGAACACTGTTGCTCTCTCCATGGGACCACAAACCCCCTCAGCTCCTTCAGTCTCTTCTCCAACTCCTCCATCAGAAACCCAGCAATCAGTCCAATGGTTGGCTCAAGCACCCACCACTGTATTTGTCAGGCTCTGGCAGAGCCTCTCAAGAAACAGGCATATCAGGCTCCTGTCAGCAAGCACTTCCTGGCATCAACAATGGCATCCTGGTTTGGTGACTATATATAGGATAGCTAATATCCACTTATCAGTGAGTGCATACCATGTGTGTTCTTTTGTGACTGAGTTACCTCACTCAGGATGATTTTTCAAGATCCATTCATTTGCCTGGAAATTTCATGAATTCATTGTTTTTAAAAGCTGAGTAGTATTCCACTGTGTAAATGCATCACATTTTCTGTATCCATTTCTTTGTTGACAGACATCTGGATTGTTTCCAGCTTCTGGCTATTATAAATAAGGCTGCTATGAACACAGTGGAGCATATGTCCTTATTACATGTTGGAATATCTTCTGGGTGTATTCCCAGGAGTGGTTTTAATTTGCATTTCCCTGATGTCAAAGGTGTTGAACATTTCTTTAGGGGCTTCTTGGCCATTCAAGTTTCCTCACTTGACAATTCTCTTTTTAGCTCTGTTCCCCATTTTTTAATTAGGATTATTTGATTCTCTGGAGTCTAACTTCTTGAGTTCTTTATATATATTGGATATTAGCCCTCTATCAGATATAGAGTTGGTAAAGATCTTTTCCCAATCTGTTGGTTACCATTTTGTCCTATGGACAGTGTCCTCTGCCTTAGAGAAGCTTTGCAATTTTATTAGGTCCCATTTGTCAATTCTTGATCTTAGTTATAGAAGTCATTGGTGTGTTGGTCAGGAAATTTTCCCTTGTGCCCATGTGTTGGAGGATTCCCCCACTTTCTCTTCTATTAGATTCAATGTATCTGGTTTTATGTGGAGGTCCTTGATCCACGTGGACTTGAGCTTTGTACAGGGAGATAAGAATGGATCAATTTCCATTCTTCTACATGCTGACTAGCAGTTGAGCCATCATCATCTGTTGGAAATGCTGTCTTTTTTCCACTGGATGGTTTTAGCTACTTTGTCAAAATTCAAGTGACCATAGGTTTGTGTGTTCATTTTTGGATCTTCAATTCTCTTCCATTTTCTACCTGCTTGTCACTTTGCCAATACCATGCAGTTTTTATCACTATTGCTCTGTAGTATAACTTGACATTGGAGATGGTAATACCCCCCAGAATTTCTTTTATTGTTGAGAATAGTTTTTGCTACCCTAGGTTGGGAAGCTTTCCTTGTAAAGAATTTAGCTACATAATTTCTTGTTGGCTCCTTCCTTCCTGCCTCAGCTCCATGGCAGAACTGACAGCCTGAAACTGTCAGCTGACACCTCCTAAAACAACGAAGCTATACCTGGTTGCTGACATGCCTATTGCCTGAGGACATGCTGAATGTAGACAAACCTGACTGCCTTTGTTCTGAGCTTGAGAGATCTCAGCATCTCCATGTCTGAGACTGTATTTACATTATGCATATATTTTATTTCTGGAGTTTTCAGTTTCATTTCTTACTAGCCTATATAAGCTCAAAATGTCCCCCAAGTAAATGGATGCTTTGATACATTACTTGGCATCCTTGTCTCTTTGTTCTCCTGACCCATTTCATTTTTCAGGTCTTGTCTAACCTCCGGCTGAAGAGACCCACAGACCCAAGTGGAACTGTGGGACAGTTTCACTCAATTTCTGTGTCCTAAGACAATGAGTCTCAATTAAAAATCAATGGACCTATTTGTTAAAAAATTCAAGATCAGATATTATTCAGCACAATATCCCTTCTCAGTGCTTTTGTCAATGTCTACAGTGAGAGAGCAACGACCAAATGTAAGTGAACAGAAATTGTAGAGTCTAGCAATGAAAGTTTATAATTTTAAAGTTGCAGGCAAGTGATATTTAAAAACAGCTGAAACTCTGAAACTCTTGAAGCTATAAGGACAATTATAAATGAAATGAAAAAAAAAATACTGGGAAAGCAGGAAAAGTGTCTTGGCTACCAATTTTCTACCTTGAACTTAAAGTATGAAAACCATTTAAATGTCTCTTTCCCTTAAAAGTAACTCTCTAGGGAAGTATTTCTCTCAGATATGCAAAACAAAACAACCCTGAGATTCCACCTCACACTAGTCAGAATGGCTAAGATAACAAACTCAGGTGACAGCAGAAGCTGGCTAGAATGTAAAGAAAGAGGAACACTCCTCCATTGCTGATGGGATTCCAAGTTGGTACAACCATTCTGGAAATCAGTCTGGCATTTCCTCAGAAAATTGGACATAGTTCTACCTGAGGACCCAGCTATACCACTCCTGGGCATATACCCAAAAGATGCTCTAACATATCACAAAACATGTGCTCCATGATGTTCATAGTAGCCTTATTTATAATAGTCAGAAGCTGGAAAGAATCCAGATGTCCCTCAACAGAAGAATGGGTGCAGAAAATGTGGTACATTTACACAGTGGAGTACTACTCAGCTATTAAAATCAATGAATTCATGAAATTCTTAGGCAAATGCATGGAACTAGATAATATCATCCTGATTGAGGTAACCCAATCACAAAAGAACACACATGGTTGCATTTACTGACAAGTGGATATTAGCCCAGAAGCTCAGAATACCCAAGGGATAATTCACAGACCACATGAAACTTAAGAAGAAGGAAGACAACAGTGTGGATACTTCAGTCCTTCTTAGAAGGGAGAACAAAATACTCATGGGAGGAGATACAGAGAAATAGTTTGGAGCAGAACCTGAAGGAAAGGCCATCCAGTGACTGTCCCACCAGAGGATCCATCCCATATACAGTTACCAAACTCAGATACTATTATGAATACCAACAAGTGCTTGCTGACAGGAGCCTGATATAGCTGTCTCCTGAGAGGCTCTAACAGTGCCTGACAAATACAGAAGTGGATGCTCATGGCAATCCATTGGACTGAGGACAGGGTCCCCAATGGAGGAACTAGAGAAAGGATCAACAAACTGAAGGGGTTTGCAGCCACATAGGAGGAACAGCAATATGAACCAACTAGTACCCTGAGAGCTCCCAGAGATTAAACCACCAACCAAAGAGTACAGATGGAAAGACTCAAGGCTCTAGCTGGCATATGTAGCAGAGGATATCCTTGTGGGACATCAATGAGAGGAGAGGCTCTCGGTATTGTGAAGGCTTGATGCCCCAGTCTAGTAGACTGCCAGGACAGGGGAGTAGGAGTGCATAAGTTAGTGAGCAGGGGGAGGGGGAATGGGATGGGGGTTTGGAAGGGAAATAAGGAAAGGTGATAATATTTGGGATGTAAGTAAATAAAATATCTAATTAAAAAAAGAAATGTAGGTCAGAATTTGTTATTATGTTCCTTAAAACATAGGTATGGTTCTGTATGTCAGTATGATTAAAAAATATTAACAGTGCATAGAACAGAGAATCCATATTAACTATATCTTGGTTATCTTTTTTCTCTCTCTCATTCAATTCAGTCACTATATTTTGTTTCACATATACAAACTTGATGCTACACCAGCAATTTTGACATCTCAAGAATATGATCTGCATTATTTTACCTATTTTGTGCTGAATTCCACCTCTATCATTAACAGTTTCTATTCACCAAATAATTTTAAGATTAACTCAAATATTATCAAGTTAGTAATCAAATGGTAGACTCTCAGTTACTTTCTTACTCATCAACTCTCTTATGCAATCCACCATATTCAAGGACTTGCATATCAAGTTTTCTGCATTATTTTCAAAAGATATTTATTTTTATTAAACTTAAAATAACAGAAGCTTTTCAATTTTATGAAGTCCCATTTGTCGATTGTTGATCTTAAAGCATAAGCCATTGGTGTTCTGTTTGGGAAGTTTTCCCCTGTGCCCAAGTATTCTAGGATCTTTGCCCCTTTTTCATTGTATCTGGTTTTATGAAGAGGTACTTCTTATAAAATTTGAAAGCTTCTGTAAGACAAAGGACACTGATGATAGGACAAAACAGCAACCCACAGATTTGGAAAACATCTTTACTAACCCTTTATCTGATAGAAGGCTAATATCCAAAATATACAAAAAACTCAAGAAGGTAGACTCCAGAGAACCAAATAGCCCTATTAAAAAGTGGAGTACAAAGCTAAACAGAGAATTCTAAACTGGGGCATCTGGAATGGCTGAGAAGCACTTAAAGAAATGTTCAACATCCTGAGTCATCAGGGAAATGCAAATCAAAACTACCCTGAGATTCTACTTCACAACAATCAGAATAGCTAAGATCAAAAACTCAGGTGACAGAAAATGCTGGAGAAGATGTGGAGAAAGAAGGACACTCCCCCATCGCTAGTAGAACTGCAAGCTGGTACAACCACTTTGGAAATCAATCTGGTCATTTCTGAGAAAATGAGAAATAGTTCCACCTGAAGATCCAGCTATACCACCACTGGGCATATACCCCAAAATGTTCCAATATATAACAACGACACATACTCCAGTATGTTCATAGCAGCCTTATTTATAATAGCCAGAAGCTGAAAAGAACCTAGATGTCCCTCAACAGAGGAATGGATACAGAAAATGTGATACATTTACACAATGGAGTACTACTCAGCTATTAAAAACAATGAATGCATGAAATTCTTAGGCAAATGGCTGGAACTAGAAAATATCATTCTGATTGAGGTAATCAAGATACAAAAGAATACATATGATATGTACTCACTGATAAGTGGATATTAACCTAAAATTTCATAATGCCCATGATACAATCCATAGACCATATGGCACTTAGAAGGACGACTACAGTGTGGCTGCTTCAATCCTGCATTGTGTGTGTGTGGGGGGGTAAGAATAATCCTGAGAGGTATAGGAAGAGGGGGACATGGGAAGCAGAGGAAGGGGAGGAAATAAGCAGAACAATATCAGGAACTGAAGGGGGTTGGCTAGAGATACAGAGGGTCAGGAAATTGAACAAAAATATGTAACGGGGTGGTGGGAGGATGTAATGAGTTACTGGGGATAGCCACTGGAGGGTCCTAGACACCAGGGAAACATGAGGCTCCCAGGACCCAATGGAGATGCCATTAGTTGAAATGTGCACAGAACGGGGAGATAGAACCTGTAGAGACCACCCCCAGTAGATAGGCACAGCCCCCCAGTTGAGGAATGGGGCCACCTACCCATCTCAAAATTTTTAACTCAGAAATGTTCCTGGAACAGAGACTGAGGAAGGATCACCCACTGGGGATCCATCCTGTATTCAGATACCAAACCCTATACCGTAGCTGTGGTCAAGAGACACTTGCTGACAGGAACCTGATGTAGTAGTTCCTTGTGAGGTATGACCAGCAACTGACCAAAGCAGAAGAGGATGCTTGTAGACAACCATCAGACTGAACCCATGGACCCTGTTAGTAGAGCTGCTTGGGGAGCGGGTGAGAGGACTGAAGGAGCAGAGGGTTATCGCAACCCCAATAAGAAGAACAACATAGTGTGGCTGGACCACCCAGGGCTCGCAGAGACTAGACCACCAACCCAGTATTGTACCAAGAATGATCCATGACTGGAGATACTTATGTAGCAGAGAATGGCCTTGCCTAACAGCAATGGGAGGGGAGGCCCTTGGTCCCTTGATGCCCCACTTTAGGGAAATGCTGAAGCCATGGGGCTGGAGAGGGTGGTTGGATGGGGAAGCACATTCATACATGCAAAGGAGAGGGGGAAAAGGACAGATGTGGGATCGGAGTTTGGTGGAGGTGTAAACGGGAAGTGAGATATCATTTGAGATATAAATGAATGGAATGATTAATAAAACAGTTAAAAAACAAAAAACACAATAAACCTTATAATTAATTATCAGATGTTTTATCATCAATAAGTTCTACTCTCATGATTTTAAAAATTGTCATTTATGGTAATGTATAATTAAGCCATAGAATTATGCCTGATAGATATTAAAGTATATGGACTAATTTCAGAAATAAATTTCATAGGTAAATCACCAAATTATAATGTAAAATTTAATTTTCTATCTTCTTCCTCAAACACCGAACACCATCCATAAATATGCAAATTTTTTACCTGTTGCTGCATTCAAAAAAGTAAGAAGGATATATATTAAAAAATAGTAAATAAAGAAGGCATATAGATTTGGTATGGAAAATATTATTTTCTACTGTGGAGTCTTGGATAAAGACATCATTTTGGCATTAATTACTTATGCTAAAAGACTGCATTCTCAATATTACCATAGGAACTCCAATGTGATTCCATTGATCAACATATCTGCCTTTTTCACTAACATGTGATTTTTATTAATATAGCTTTGTAGTGAAACTTGAAGTGAGGAATGGTGAGGCACCTAGGAGTTTTTTAGTATTAAGGATTCCTTTAGCTCTTCTGGATTTTTTTGTTTTTCTGTATGAACCTGAGTATTGTCTTTTCAAGGTCTGCAAATAATTGTGTTATAATTTTGAGGAGGATTACATTGACTCTGTAAGTTGCTTTTGGTAGGACAGTCAGTTATATTATTTTAATCCTATTGATTCACAAGCATAAACAATCTTTCCATCTTCAAATACTTGAAGTTTTTAATCACACAACTCTTTCACTTGGTTGCTTATGATTACTCTGTGATATTTAATATTATATGAGGTTATTATGAAAAGTGTTTTTCCCATGATTTATTTCTCAGTCAATTTGGATTTTATACAAAGGAGGACTACTGATTTTTTTCTTTTAGTTAATCTTGTTACCAGCCCCATTGCTGAAAGTGTTTATCAGCTCCTTGTTGAAATTGTTAGGGTTATTTATGTATGTTATCATATCACACTCAAAAGTGAGACTTGGGTTTTTTTTTCCTATTTATATCCCATTGGTCTCCCTCAGTTCTGTCATTCCTCTAGCTAAGACTTCAAATCCACATTAAATAGACATGTAAGAAGTAAATAACTTCATTCTATCCCAGATTTTAGTGGATTGTTTTAAGTATCACTCTATTTAAGTTGTTTTTTTATAAGCTCGATGTGAACTACTTTGTTATTTTTAGGTAAATACTTTGGATCATCAATCTAATCAGTACTTTTATTATGAAGTGGTCTTAGATTTTTGTCAAAAGGCTTTTCTGAATCTAGTGATATGATCAGCAAATAGTGTTGGTCTAACTGGATGTCTTCATGGAGCAGCAGGCAAATATATTCATGCATACTTATCTTCCTTCACAAAACTCAAGCCAAGTGGCTCAAAGACCTCAATCTAAAAGCAGGTATACTGAATCTAACAGAAAAGAAAGTGAGGAATAGCCTTAAATGCATCGATGCAAGAAAAGAATTTTTGAATATATAATTATACCACAGGCAATAAGATCAATAATTAATAAATGGGACATAATTAAAATGAAAAGCTTCTGTAAGTAAAGGAAACCTTCATTCAGATAAAGTGACAGCCTACAGAATGGAAAAGACTCCATATTTGATAGACTATTACTATTCAAAATACATAAACAACTCAAGAAACTAGATATAAAAAACAATTAATACAATTTTAAAAGTGAGGTATACACTTAAAAAGAGAATACTTAATTGAAGAAATTCAAATTTCTGAGAAACACTTAAAGAAATATTCAACATCTGTGGTAGTTTGAATATTCTTGGCCTAGAGAGTGGCACTATAAAGAGATATGGCCTTGTTGGAGGAAGTATGTTACTGTGGGGGTGGGCTATGTGATCCCCCTTCAAGCTACCTAGAAGACAGTAGTCTTCTCCTGTCTTCTCTGAATCAAGATGTATAACATTTGGTACATGTTTCTGCCTTGATGATAATATACTGAAACTCTGAACCTATAAGCCTGACCCAATGAAATGTTGCCCCTTATAAGATTTACCTTGGTCATGGTGTCTCTTCACAGCAATGCAAAGCCTAAGAGCTAAGTTGGTACCAGGGACTGGGGTATTACTGTGATATGCCTGACTATGATTTATTTGGGGGAATGTGGATTTTGGGACTTTAGTAAGCAATGGAATGCTTTAAGTGGGGCTTATGGTTCATCTTAGTAGAAATATGGAAGGCACTGGTTCTGAGGATGATTTGAACTATGCAGACCTGGACCAAGAGGTTACAGTGAAGAAGAATGTTAGTATGTAGCCTAGAGACTAGTTTTGTAATATTTTGATAATGAATATGGTTGCATTTTGCCATTGTCCTGAGGCTAAGATGAAGATATTTAGAATAATTGGATTGCCAAATTCAAGTCTCAAAATACCCATCTATAATAAATTTTGTTGTATTGTTACTAAAGTTCACTTTAAAGCAGAACATTCTAATGAAAAGGAACAAGTTGGCAAAGGAAAGTACAAAATATCAAAAAATTTTAAAATGGGTGGGTGGGTGGCCCCATCCCTCAGATGGGAGCCATGTGTATCTACTAGAGGTGGTCTCTTTAGGTTCCATCTCCCCACTGTTGAGCATTTTGGCTAAGGTCATCCTCATTGAGTCTTGGGAGCCTCTCACATTCTATGACTCTGGGAGTTTTTAGAGGTTCCCCTACTCCCCAACCCCTGATGGTGCTTATTTCCATTCATTCTCCTGGATTTCTGGAGTTTTCTCCTGTCACCCCTAATATCTGATCCTGTCCCCTTTTTCTTTCCCACCTTCTCCTCCTCACTCCTACCCAGGTATCTCCCCTTCTCTGCCTCCAGTGATTATTTTGTTCCCCCTTCTAAGTGGGTTGAAGCATCCACACATGGGCCTTCCTTTTTGTTAAGCTTCATATGGTCTGTCAGTTGTATTATAGGCAGCCAGTTAACCACCTTCAAAAATTTTGACTCAGAATTGTTCCTGTCTAAGGAAAATGCAGGGGCAAAAATGGAGCAGAGACTGAAGGAAAAACCATTTAGTGACCAGACCAACATGAGATACATCTCATGAGCAGGCACCAAACCTAGAAACTATTATGATGCCATGTAGTACTTGCAGACAGGAGCCTAGCTTGGCTGTCTTCTAAGAGACTCTACAAACATCTGACTGAAACAGATGCAGAAAATTACAGCCAACAATTGGACTGAAATTTGGGACACCTATGGAAGAATTAGGGGAACAGATTGAAGGAACTGAAGGAGATCACAACCCCAGAAGAAGAACAACAGTATCAACTAACCTGAACTCCTGAGAGCTCCCAGAGACTAAGCAACCAAAGAACATTTATCAGCTGGTCCCTAGACACTGGCACATATGTAGCAGAGGACTGCCTTGTCTGGCCTCAGTGGAAGTGGATATGAATAATCCATTAAAGACTTGATGCGCCACTGAAGGAGCTGCCTAGGGGAGAAGGAAACATCCTCTCATAAGCAAAAGGTTGGGAGGATGGGTGAATAACTCGGGGAGGGTGACCAGAGAGGGTGGCAACATTTGGAATGTAAGTAAATAAAATAATTTAATAAAAAAAGTACAAAATATATGATTCAAAGAATAGAGAGATAAGATAAAATAGAATGGAGCTGAATCTTATGTTCAAGAAGATAAACAGATTAAGGGAATGGTGACCTAAAAGCAAGATTCCACCCTGACAAACTTATTGTTTATGCTATTGCAGGTGAACATTGACTTGGTTATTACTTTCATTTGGACTTTTAATCTGAAGTGAACTACAAACCAGAAATGCTGAGCACAACTGCAACCCAGATCTTGAGGCTGGAAGATCTATCATGAAATATTAAAGAAAAAAAAAAATCCACACTCCTACCAGGCTGGCCAGTCAGCCACTGGCAGGCATGGCCTGCCTGTTCTCATCCAGTTAGACTTTCTGATGGGAACTCTGAAATCTCTCAGTTCCCACAGACTGGTCATTGCCACACCAGCCCCACACTTCCAAATTCCCATGTCCTTTTGGGGTGCACTTCTCACAAAACCCACTTTCTCTCTGGAACCCATTTTAGTCACCATGTGAAGGAAAACACCACACAAACTTAGTTCAAAATTAACAGGTAAAACAATCACTGGACACAGCAACTAACATTCTAATGTGTAAGCCATTCTAAGTTAAATCCTCTGGTAGTAGATCCCAATGAATCTGCCACCTGAACTGAGGGTATCTGTTACCTACTTCTTGACCTCCACCTGTCTCTGGTCCAAAAGCCAGAATCCTTTTATCCTCTCTTTATCTCCTCTCTGACCAGAAAGTCCCTCCTACTCATATCCCAGTGATTGGTTTCTTGAAATCTTTATTCATTAGGGGAAGGTTCACAGGAAGTCATCTGAGTATGTGATTCACTCCTTTTCCCAGGTAGCCCCTCTTGGGGAAGCAGAATTAGCATCATAATACAAACTGCAACAGGGCTATCCACAATAGGATATGGATCTTGAAGAATAGTGTCCTTTAAAAGCTTAGGCCTATGCATAGGCGTACACCTCTTTAATTCCAGGAGACAAAGGCAAGCAGATTTCTGAGTTCAAGGCAAGACTGGTACAAAGCAAGTTCCAAGTAGAGAAAAGCTTAGGTCCAGCCATGGTGGTCCATGCCTTTAATGGAGCACTCAGAAAACAGAGGCATACAGATCTCTAAATGGAAGGTCAATCTACAAAACAATTTCAAGGACAACCAAGCTTAGGTACTAAAGGAATTGGAAATAGAACAAGGAGGCCATGTCCCAGCTCCAGTAAGCAGCATAATTCAACAACTTTTGCTAATTGGCTCTGGCTTTAGAGTCAAAATTAAAAGAGACTACTGATAGTGGTTAACTGGAGCTAAGAAATTAGCAGTGATTAAGAAAAAAAACAGTGTAGAAATTGAGCCAAACGGAGATACCCCATAAAGATACCAGACAGCAAGGAAGTCTACTTATCCTTAAGACAAAGGGAGTTTTTAGAAGAGTTTACTGAGCAAATATCCATCCTCAAGGAATGCAAGTTTCCAAGAGACATTCCCTGGGAGAGAGGATCTCCACCACCCCTCCTGGGAGTCACAGGTGTCTTATCCTTACCTGGAGGAAAAGTCAATGGAAACTAAAGAACAATGAACAAGATAAAGTGTAACTACCCATGTTGTAAAATGTAACTTTGTAAATGAAATGGTATAAAAGCTTAGAGCCTTGTTTCCTCTGGGTCTCTCTCTCTGGTCACCATTACAGAGATGACCCTGGTATACCAGCTTCAATTAATAAATTAACCTCATGCTTTTGCAGCGGTCTCTTTTTGGTTCTTCGAGAATGGGGTTACCCACACCGGTTATTACAACAGCATCATTAAGGTGAAATCTTCTGGGTTGTATTTTCTTTGGGACAAAGAAGCTGTGTTCCAGAGATAGCCAAGGTTATACCTCATGATGCAGCTGGACTTGGTAATGTGGAAAAAGCACACAGGTGGTACTGGTGTTGAAGGAATGAAGGGGTCAATGAAGCAGCTGAAGCATGACACTGTGGGAGAGCAGAGAAGGTCATTGATGAAGGTGCAGCCTTAGCTGCAGTTGACTGCCTAGGATGAAAGGTCATGCAAAGAAGTTGAGGTTCAGCACCCTAAAGAGAGTCTATGAGAGGTTATTTTTGAACACTAGTTGCCACAATAGACTCCAGCATAATAGAGATGCCAGTACCATGGGAAAATCACTAACCCTAGCAACAGCAGTGGAGTGGAGTTAAGCAGAGTCAGAGTGCTACGGAGCACAAAACTGGAGAGTTGACCCAAACCCTTTGAAGGAGCCAAAAAGATCATGTGTGTATCCAAAATATTGGAACAAGAAACTGTATAGTTAATGTTACCTTGGATACTCCAAGATTTTAGAGGTGTCAGAGTCATGGAGTTCCAGCTGAAGAAAGCTGCTAACAGGGAGAAGAAACAGCTCAAGTGAAAGAAGTGTGTTGCAATGATCAAAGCAGAAAGGAGTTGGAGATCTGATGAGTGCTTTGACATCAGACATGGAGATGCAGAGCCTGGAGTTTCCCCAGATAGATTTTGGTTTTGCTTTTGTCCAGGATTTCCCTACTATGTCATTTTGGAATGGCAATGTATATCCTGTGGTATTAAAGGTATGTGATCTACCTTTTGGTTTTGATTTTTATCAGGGATTACAATTAAGAAATAGGATGAATCTCAGAAGAGACTTTGAACTTTGAACTTTTAAACATTGTTGAAACTGTGATAGACAATGGGGACTTTTGAAGTTGGACTAAGTGTATTTTACATTATGCTATGGCTATGCTATGGCACCCATAGACTAAAATATTTGAACAAGCCTATGGAAGTGAAATGTAGTGATTTGAATATGCTTGGCCCAGGGAGTAGTAATATTAAGAGATATAGCCTTGTTGGAGTAGATATGGCCTTGATGGAGGAAGTGTGTAACTTTGAGACCTTCCTCCTAGTAGTCTGGAAGACAGTAGTCTTCTATCTGCATTTGGATCTAGATGTAGAACTTTTGGCTCCTCCATCTCTCTGTCTGTCTGATGCCATGCTCCCACCTTGATGATAATGTACTGCACCTCTGAACCTATAAGCCTGTCCCAATTAAATGTTGTCCTTTTAAGAGTTGCCTTTGTCATATCTCTTCACAACAATGTAAACTCAACATCTTTAGCCTTCAGGGAAATTCAGATCTAAATTACTTTGAGATTCCATCTTATACTTGTCAGAATGACTAAGCTCAATAACACTAGTCATATTTCATTCTGACAAATGTATTGCATGGGGGAAACTTCTCCATTATGACTGTGGATATGCAAACTTATACTGCCAATATGAAAAACCATATGGTGCTTCTTAGAAAGTTGGGAATAAATTCAGGTATACTACTCTTGGGTATATACCCAAAGAATGCTCTATTCTACCACAAAGATAGTTGCTCAAACATATTCATTGCTGCTCTATTCATAGTAGATACAAACTGGAAACAATCTAGTTGTCCATCAGCAGATCAATATATACTATATACTACATTTACATAATGGGTACTACTCAGCTGGTTAAAAAAAGGCAACATGAAATTGCAGGCAAATGGATGGAACTAGACAAATCATCCTGATTGAAGTAACCCAGAAAACACAGAAAGATAAATATGGTATATATTCACTTAAAAGTAGTTATTAGACATTAGGTAGATGGCAACCAACTTACAAACTGTGTACTCAGAGATAAGAAGTAGTAAGTAAAGGTCTACAGGTAACACATGTATCTCCAAAGAAGGGGGAAATAGAATAGAATTTATGGGTAGACTGGATGTATATGCAGATAAGAACTGGAGGATCAGATGTGGAGAGGAAATGAAGATAGGGTAAAGGGATTAGTCAGGGAGAGTTAACAGCAATTGAGGGGCATTTGAGAGATGACATAAAAATCTACTGAAGTCGACACTTACTAAAATATATGAACTAGATCATCTAATAATAGAGATTATGGGGCTTGAAGTGCCCATCTCTTGTTACCAAATGAGAATTTTAATAGAGGGACTTTCTTATACTCAATTTAGGTGCTAGTCAAGGGAGTTCTCTACAAATCCAAAACAACTCAGCCTCACAATGAATTGCTCTGTGGAAAACAAAACAAAATACTCCCTTGCCCAGGACAATATCAGCACAAGTGACTGAACAGGAAGAAATCCAGTGGGTACCTACCTGGAAGCTTTACTGTAAGTTACATTGTGTTGGGTACTGGAAGATACACTGCAAGCTACCAAAAGGAAAACATAAACAACAACTCAACCTAAAATCTTCGATCTTTAATGCATGAAAGTAATGTTAGTGCAATGATGTCAGGAAACTTTGGGAGCAGCCAATGAATCTCTGATTTTACTGAACATACAAAGCCATACAAAATATGGGTTGGTGGCCAAGGACCAGAGTCTAGATTGCTCAGAAACCTAGGGTAGTAGCAAACACTTCTGGTATAAACAAATAAGTAAACAAACAAAAAAAGGAACTTTAATAAATGGACACTTCATATTTGGGTATACTCATGAATGTGTGCTTTATTCTGCCATCATCATAGAAGATTTTTTTCATCAGCAGAGGAGAATAGATGCAATGACTCATAGCCAGACATTTACTCAGAATCAGGGTCCTTAGAACACACAGCTCTATGTGGGTATCTCCATCAAATTCCTCCCATGAAGCTCCAGTAACTCAGAGGAAGAGAGACAGTAGGAATGTAAGTACATCCAGAGGAATGGATGGAAGACATCAGGAGAACAAGACAATCAGAATCAATTATGCAAGGTGCATATGAACTCACAGACTCAAGTCCTCAGCATATATATTACAGCTTTTAGCTTATATTTTTTATGAAATTTCTCAGTGTGAGAATGAGTGGCTTTCTGATTCTTGTGCCTGCTCTTAGGATGAGTTCCCTTTTTTTTTCAACTCGAATATAATGGCTTTTGCTTTATCTTACTTCATTTATCATTTTTGGTTGCTATTGTTTAAAAACTGACTGTTCTAATGAGAAACATAGGGAGTGGATTAGGATAGAAAAGGAGGTATGAAGAATTGGGAGGAGTAGAGAGAGAATAAACTATAATCAGGATATATTGTTATTAAAATATTTGGAAAAAATTTCCAAAGAAAAACTCTAGTCTTTGCCATGGTCTGCTATCTATATAGTTCAGTTTTTATCCTTGTTGTCTTACTTTTATAAAGCCCTGTGTTTGGTCTATGATTAAAAATTAAACAAATAAACAAATGAGAAAACAAATAGGTGTTGAGGTGTTAGGATGTTTTCTTTTAATCCTCTCATTCAGGAAAAGAAAGAAGCAGATACAAAGAAGTTCAAGGTCATCCTCACTACATAGTGAGTTCAAGTCCACCCTGAGATACAACACTCTGTCTCTAAATTTGCTCTTTGAGATTTCTATTTTAGGCATTTAAAAATTTTGTTAATATGAATATGATTTACTGAAAAATAGCAAGTCATGCTGGTTGTGGTGGCACACACTGGTAGGATTTGCTGAAGAAGGCAGAGGCAGGAGGATCACAAGTACGAAGCCAACCTGGACTGCATATTTTAATTCTCCTTTTCTAAGAGCATTACTGTAAACTTTCAGAGACATACTAAACTAGGTCTGTTTATCAGTGCAAATCTTTTTATATGGATGTCCATAGTGGATTCCTCTCTCTTTCTTTAATACTAGAAACAGGGTTACAATAAGTTCATACTCACATTCAGGATGACTTCAGATTTTTAAAATTATTTTTACTTACATTTAAAATATGTAATTTTAGTTACATAGATAAAAATATGATTACTTGTGACTTTTTTCAAAACACTCTTACTGTTATTTTGTGTATCCTTTTTCTGTATTTATTTCCTTTCTTCTTTGCTAATTAAGAATTTTGTCTTTATTTACCTTTAGTTACCTGTACCTTGCTATTCACCAATTTGTTCCTCCATGCTATGTTCCTTTTTATTCATTCCTCCTTTCTGTAGTTATTCCAGTTTATATACTCATATCTCAAGACTTAAGCTCAAGTCTGCAGGAGAGAACATGCAGTATTTTTTACTTTTAGGTACATATGTTGTTTAAATGTAATTTCCCCTTTAGACTGACAATTATCTCAACAATAGCCATAAAATTTCTAAGGAAAAAAAAATAAGATTGAGAAGATACTTTTTGAGTTGTTAGTCAGAGTTGTCCATGTGATTTCCCAAGCATTTTAAGCTACTTGTTTCCTATTGTTGACCTTGCTGTGCATATATTCTTATATTATACCAGAAGATGTCATGTTAGTTTCCTAGAGAAGGAAGCAAATGAAAGTTCTCTCCAACAATGATGCCTATGAACTCAAGTGAAGATAAACTTGCCATAATATTTCTAAGGTTACAATAGTGGCAGAAATACTTGGTAAGTGCCCAAGAGGCCTCTAATTGGACACACTGACCACTTAGCAAGGGAGAAATGAAGGCTGGCACTCTAAACCTAGAGAAATACCCAGAGATAGTGACAGCATACATCTTGATGGAGCACCTATAATCACCACTATACCAAAACTGAATGATCTCTATCTATATTATATTTTTTTATTAATTCAAGTTTTTTTGTATTATGATGAGAAAAGATATATTATTTCAGTTTATCTGAATTTGTTAACATTTAAAAACATATTTTAAGTAAATAGAATTAAATCACATTCTTGTTTCCCTTTTGTACCCCAGTTCCTCTTAGAGACCCCCCCTTCAATACCTACAATACATTTTTTCGTCATATTCTTTAAAATTTATACAATGTTATAACAATAAAAATGAGTATTATAAAAGTTATTTGATATAAAACAACAATCAAATTAGCAGTGTTATGTAGATTGTTGTCTACAGCAATACTGAAAATAAAAATGAGTATTATAAAAGTTAGATATAAAACAACAATCAATTTAACAGTGTTATGTAGATTGTTGTCTATAGCAATACTGAAAATGTATGTTTTCTCAATTTAAATTTTAAATAACTCCAAACATATTAACTGTATATTTTGAATTACATCACTACTAGTATTTTCTTAAATGAACATAAATATATAAATTCTTTTTGTTTGTTTGTTTGTTTTGTATTTAGTAGAGTTTAAAATCTGGCTCTTTGTGTGGTACAAGCCCAAAATAAGAACAATTTTTAGACACTGGAGTTCATTGTAATAAGGCTGTATTTCAATGACCTTCATATCACCAAAGGATTTTACCTCCATCGTAGCTAAGCTGAGAGTGGACAGTTCTGCTGCACCAAGAAATGAAATGTAGGCACAATTTTTGGATACAGACTTCCTGCTGGGGCCAAAGCTATTTGACTTGAGTGAGTGACTTCATTCTCAGCCCATAGAGAACAGGTTACCTTCATTTAAGAAATGGTAAGTGTATTAAGATGGTCTATCCATGGAGTCATATTGAAACAGTCACCAACTGTTTCAGTGAACAATGGTTCTGCTTGGAGGGTGGCACAGACATTAGGTGAGGGTAAGAATCTGGTTCATTGGCTGTGATAATTTGGAAAAGCATTCATCTCAGAGAAAGAGTAACTTATAAAGTCCTCTTCTTCAAACTTGACACAATAGTTACAAATCTCAAGCAAAGCTTTCAGTCTCACTCTTTGTTGTTCTCTTACAAGTCACCTCCCAATTCAATTGTCTATATTTCTTTTGGCTGTATAAACACTTTTGAAATATGTAAGCTGTTTTGAAAACCATAGTATAGTGTAAGAACATCCAATAAACAATCTTATTAATAGAGAGGTTGAGATAGGAGAAGCAAGATTTCAAGACCATTATGTTGTATACAGCCAGATCCTGTCATGTACAAACAAGCTGAAAGTGTATATGGATTGTATAATATTGGACCTATTTCTCCAATTACCAAATTAGAGAGACCACTGAATGACAGTCAACAAATTTCTAATTCCTCATATTTTTAGATTTCCATCGATTAGGATATGTTGGTAATATTAATTTTCATATTAAGATATTAAGAAAAAGTAATTGTTATTTCCTGGGGTTTTTTTTGTTGTTGTAAGAGGTAGAATTAGGTTTGTGTGGGTTTGTTGAAAGATTACTTTCTTTCTTGTTCTAGGGTGTAGTTTTGCTCCTTGTGTTGGTGTTTTCCATCTATTATCCTTTGTACAGCTGGATTAGTGGAAATATATTGTATAAATTTTGTTTTGTCATGGAATATCTTGTTTTCTCCATCTATGGTAATTGAGAGTTTTGCTGGGTATAGTAGCCTGGGCTGGCATTTGTGTTCTTGTAGGGTCTGTATGACATCTGCCCAGGATCTTCTAGTTTTCATAGTCTCTGGTGAGAAGTCTGGTGTAATTCTGATAGGCCTGCCTTTATATGTTACTTGATATTTTTCCATTACTGCATTAAAAATTCTTTCTTTGTTTAGTGCATTTGGTGTTTTGATTATTATGTGATGGGAGGAATTTCTTTTCTGGTCCAGTCTGTTTGGAGTTCTGTAGGCTTCTTGTATGTTCATGGGAATCTCTTTCTTTAGGTTAGGGAAGTTTTCCTCTATAATTTTTTTGAAGATATTTACTGGCCCATTACATTGGGAGTCTTTACTCTCTTCTATACCTATTATCCTTAGGTTTGGTCTTCTCATTGTGTCCTGGATTTCCTGGATGTTTTGGGTTAAGAGCTTTTTGCTTTTTGCATTTTCTTTGACTGTTGTGTCAATGTTTTCTATGGTGTCTTCTGCCCCTGAGATTCTCTCTTCTATCTCTTATTCTATTGGTGATGCTTGCATCTATGACTCCTGATTTCTTTCCTAGGTTTTGTATCTCCAGGGATGTCTCTCTTTCTGATTTCTTTATTGTTTCTATTTCTATTTTTAGATTTTGAATGGTTTTGTTCAATTCTTTCACCTGTTTGATTGTATTTTCCTATAGTTCTTTAAGGGAATTTTGTGTTTCCTTTTGAAGGGCTTCTAGTTGTTTACCTGTGTTCTGCTGTATTTCTTTGAGGGTGCTATTTATGTCTATCTTAAAGTCCTGTATCTTCATCATGAGAAGTGATTTTATATCTGAATCTTGCTTTACCAGTGTGATGGTTTGTCCAGGACTTGCTATCATGGGAGAATTGGGTTCTGATGATTCCAAGTTAATTTGATTTGTGTTGTTTATTTTCGTATGCTTGCCCCTCGACATCTGGTTATCTCTAGTCCTTCCTGTTCTTGCTAAATCTGACTGGAGCCTATACTTCCTGTGATCCTGATTGTGTCAGAATTCCTCAGAGTCAAACTGCCTCTGTGATCCTGTGATCCTGGGCTTGTTAGAGCACCTGAGAGTGGAGCTTCCTCTGAGTGTTGTGGGACTGGCTGCTGAGCTTGCACCAAAGGTCTGTTCAGGGCACTGGACAACCCAGGCAGACTGGAAGCAACCTGAGCCACTGGGCTGGTGGAGTTCCTGTGTGCCTGGGACCTGCTGGTCCCAGTTACTCCCAATGTTGAGACAGATGTTGTGTCCTCCTCACTTCTGATCTTGAGCTTGTTAGAGTGCCTGGGATTGGAGCTTCCTCTGGGTGTTGTTTGACTGGCTGAGGAGCTTGTGCCCAAGATCTGCTCAGGGCAATGGCCAGCCTCTCTATCTATATTTTAAATATCTGTCCTCATATCTACAGATAAAAGACAGTGATATGTATTATCTAAAGAAAGGTCTCCTTCCAGCCGATGAGATGAAAACATAAAACTATAGCTCTTCAAGATGTAAAGAATAAGTTTCCTTATGGTGCCTAACTGATACATATATAATCCAAATCATGTACCCAAATCCCAGGAAACACAGCTGAAGAAAGGTAAAAAGATTCTAAGAGTCAGAAGAAAAAGAATTTACTGTGAGGTTTGATATCCTAGAAATATTAGAGAAATAGACCCATGAAATTTCATCATTATGATTGTTTTAATAATACAACAACATAAGCAGACATGGTAAAATATGAGGAAATATTTATGTGGCTCAACCCTAGACAAAAATTCATAAACTATGTCATGCAGAGAGTTGGAGAAATAATCTTTCTCAAAGAATAGCCTCCAAAAGGTTTAGTTAATAGCAAGATACATATATATATATGTAAATATAAATTTATCATACATGAGAACAGAATAATTTTTATTATACAACATGATATAATAAAAGAATATAAGTATTACATAATGCATATCATTGATAATTTCATATTATATAATATAAATTAATAAATTATATATAATATATATTTTTAAAAATATAGAGCCCCCTAAATGGACAGAGAGCAAGAAGAGAGTTTTGAAAAGGTTAGAAGGTGAAAAAGAAGTAAGAAATGGTATAATTATATTTTTCTTTTTAAAAAAAACCTTAAACATTAAATAATAAAATTATTTTTGAATTGTAAAAGAATGAGATTAATGTATACTGTCACACTAAGAATCATCAGGTCAACCCACCTATGCATCAAGGTATTTTTTTCTATGGTCTCTGTATAGATTGGGATATATAGGTTTCTGACCAATGGCTTTCACTTCCTGCTCAATTGGCATGCTGGTAATAAGCTCCAGTTTACCAACTGATGAGTGGCTTAATAGGAAAGGGAGAGAAAATGCCAACTTAACAAGATCAAGGAGCTACCCATGGAGAAAAGAAACACTTTGCTTTTTAAGTCTAATTTAGGTTTTGTATAAAAGGAATTAGAGTTAGGGTTTTTTTATCCCTTCTTTCAGCTCAAGAATGAAATAACCCCGAGTAGAACAGTTCTTCTTAATTTTTCCTTATTTTTATATTGAATGGGTGAAAATTACTTAATTTAGAAATCAATTACATTTGCTTTAGTGATTCTCGGGGAAATAAACTATATTTGTTCTCTACATTGCATAGACTGTGTCATAGCCCTCTAGGACAATCAAGAAGAAAGCAGTGGCAAAGCATTGGTGTTGCACAGTTTTCCAAGTTGTCTAAAAGCTGCTTAGAAGTGCACAGACACTGTAGACTTAGACCAAGAATTATTTGAATAAATGAAAGTAGTCTATTAATATTTGGAAAAGATTAATTCATTGTTCAGCTATCCATTACACAGAGAAAATAAAATTCAGAAAGACTGATATTCATACAATATTAACTATCAGGATTACATAGATATGTGTGGTAATATTTGTTCCATCTTTCTGTGTTGCTATAAGTAGCAATTTTAGTCCTCATGTGTGACATCCTCCCCGTTCTGTCCTGCAAGAAAGACTCAACCGGAGCTCTTCCTTTTGCAGTTTATTTCAGGAACCTTTTAACAATGTTTCTCCCTCCTGCTTCTCCCTCCTGCTCCTCCTGCCTGCTTCTACTTCTGGCTTCTCTCCTCCTGCCTCTCTGGAGCTTTTACTTAAGCTCTGCCTTCCTGCCTCTGGGGAGCCATTACTTAAGCTCCGCCTTCTGGCCCACCCTCGGCTGTTGAGTACTCCCAAGCTTAGCCAATCCCAATAGGCCACGTGGCAAAAGTGGATAGGTCACCAGATGTGGAAGCAACCAATGGCAGCAAGCTTAGCCAAATGGAACAGCTCTCCACACTCATGGATAGATAACTTATACATCAAGCATGTTGAAAGAAGCACATTCATATTTTATCACCAGTGCTTCACAGAACCTGGTGACACCTAGCCAGAATCCTAACACTCGGGAAGAAGCAGCAGAAAGGAAGGGATTCAAGGTCATCATGACTGCACAGTGTATTGACATTTAATAGAGTGGAAGAATTAGATAATTAAGATGCTAACCATGTGCACGGAGCTCTTGTTTTTAAGATGAGTGCTACCTGGTTTCCATGATTTTATGATTGTTAAAATTCTAAAAACTGGAACTGTTACTCAAATTAATCATTATAAATGTACTTATTACATACTCAGAATATTTGCTTTTCATGCGGCATGCACAATTGACTCTATGCACGGGGCCTGAATATATAGAATGGGAGAGTTTTCTCTATCTACAGCAGACGTTCTACTGTACCAAATTCATTGTGTGTGTTTACATTGAATTCATCTTAGATTACTCCTCTTATTTTTTATGGCTCAAATTATAATCCTGGTAAAAAGATGGACTCAAGGATCCTCCTGACATATGCTTTTATAGGCACAGAACAAAGTAGTACACTGTCTTGCTTTGGTTTGTTTGTTTATTTAGTTTGTTTTGTTTTGTGGGGAAATTAATTATTTTGCAATGTGAAATATTGATACTGTTTTAAGAAGAGATGGCTCATGTAGAGCTTGTCCAATTTTCCTTTTAAGGTAATTGAGTCAACATGTGCTTACTACACTAAGTATGTGCTGGATGGTATGCCCTAAACACCGTATCAGTCCTTATTTTTTGTTAGTCATACTTAACTGATCATATATGACTGAAATGAACATATATAAAAATAAATTATTTAAATCTCATCTAGGGACAGGGATATGGCTGAAATGGTAAGAGCACTTGTTGCACAAGAATAAGAATGAAAGTTTTGATACAAGCATATGAAAATTATCACCATGTGTGCCTGTAAACACTGGTAGGAACTCAGAGAGTAGAGGATTCATGGAGATCAATGATTGCCTACCCAATCAGCAACACACACACAAAAACACACACACAAACCCACACCCCCACACACACCCACAGAATTCTTTTAAACAATTTTACGTGTGTGTGTGTGTTTCTATGTATAGAAGAGTGTGCATTTAGAGTAAATGCCTACAGTGAGAGATTAGAGCAAGATAAAGTATGACATTCCCTTGTACTGAAGTTGTAGGTGGTTAGAAGCCACTGTGTGCATACTAGGAATCAAATTCAGATATTTTGCAAGACCAGACCATATGTCCTATTTACTGCAGTCACATTGTTCTAGACAATATCTCCAAAGAGTGTTGTAATAATTTGAATAATAATATAAAACAGAAAATATGTGGAAAACCTTATTTTCATTCAAAATTCCCTCAAAAATTTAATTATTTATTCTTTAAGTTTGAAATTCCTCTCTGTGTGTGTGTGTATGTGTGTGTGTGTGTGTGTGTGTGCACGTAAGACAAAATAAAAACAGATGACTGATCCAGCGCAAACAGGACTGATAGAATGCTATTTGATTTCCAACTAGTATGTGTAAGTTTGAATAATACTGCACTTCACATTTTATTTCAAAACATCATTTGATTTATGAATTTAAGAAGCTAACATTTGGTGGAGAGGGTTTCATTGAACAAACTGTATCCTTAGTATACCAAAAAGAAAAGAACATGTAGAATATTGTAGTAAACATTCTTTTAAAAATGGTATACTGTGATTTCAAACAATGCTAGATCCTATATTCAGAAAAATAACTCAAACAATAAAAATCAATCTTAAAAATCTCTATTCAAAATGATGAAGACTTAAAGAGATTTGTCTCTTAAATTTAATTTCACTTTCATAATCTATAATTGAAAAATAGTCACCTCATTATGGACAAGGGTCAAGTTGAAAATAATGGTTACCATATGCTTATGCTAGTATCTTGACTGACCCAAATAAGTCAAGGTACTATTAATAACAACATTGTATCTGCTGTGGCTGTAGAATTTTTTACAAAGTAAATATAAAGTCAACTTTTATTAAAATAACTATCATCTTTAAAAACATCTTTCTTGTGTTTCTTTCTTTATTAGACCAATGACTATAATTTGTGTTCTTTCCAAAAAATATAAGGATATTTTTATAGTTATTTCTTGGACCTGAACATGATGTACCTGAAATGGTACATCATGCCAAATAATATTCTAACACATTGCCATACACACCCCAATCAAGAAAATGCAAACTTGTATACAAAAAGCACATTAATGTGTCACAACTTAAGAAACTAATTGTGGAAGAAAAGAATTTATAAGTGTAAGCAATATCTTTTGTTCATGCTTGCATTCAAACATTAAATGGAAGACTAGAATGGGAATAATAAGCTTACTGGAAATTTTCCCATTCTTATTGGTTACATTCACTAGAAAGCTGTGGATCTTCAAAACTGTTAGACTAAAAGAAATAAATGTTTATTTATATGAAACCATATCAAGTTTACAAAAATGAAAATAGGCATGTTGTGAATAGTCCACCAGAGATGATCCTCACACATAGTTTATAGCTAGTGGAAATTCTTTTCTATAAAAGATTTTTGTTGGTTATTTTTTTATTTACATTTCAAATGTTATCCCCTTTCCCAGTTGCCCCCCAGAAATCCCCATCCAACTCCCCTCCTCCTTCTTCTATGGGGATATTCCCTACCCACCCACCGACTATCCCGTCCCTACCCTCCGATTCCCCTACACTGGGGCGTCAATCCTTCGTTGGACCAAGGGCTTCTCTCATTAATGTCCGACAAGGCCATCCTCTGCCACATAAATGGCTGGAGACAAGGGTCCATCGTGTATACTCCTTGGTTGGTGGTTCTAACTGCCTGCAGCCAAACTCAGGAATGCAGGGACCTAAGAGTAGTATAGAGTGTCTAGAACACGGAAGTTTTTAAAGGCAGAAACCATGGCCTGGCATCTTTCTTGGTAACTGCAGTGTGCATTGCAAAAGCAAACAGTTTTCACAGAAGATGAGTAGTTTGCTGGAGGCAATTCCTACAAAGAAGCAGTTTGACAATAACTAAGATAGCTAGAACATCCTGACCTATGGTTCCTAGAATAGAGTTGCGTTTTTTTTTCCATGAACTTCTCCATCCATGAGATATGATTTTAGTTAAACCTGAAATGCTTCAGCAAGTATATTAGATGAGATGGAATCTGCACTGTCTTGCCCTGTCACAGGCCTGAGAATCCTGCAGGAGATGAAAAGAGTAACCAGAAGTCAGTGGGAATCATCTTTAAATTTCCATGACTTTGCCATAAACATGAAATCTTAATTAAGAGCAGTTTATTACTTCAAAGCTAATGGTTCCAGAAGTCTGAAAACAGAAGGCACACACATAATTAGAGGCAACTTCCCTCAGATCTAGGAAAGACCTCATCCTTCATATCACATAGCTTCCTAGAACTCCTAGTATACCTCCACTAATCTTTTTTATTTATTTTTTTATACTTCTGCTCCTCATTTCAGTTGTGTTCCCTTTGAAGTGTATGTTTTCTTTACACCTCTCTGTGTTGATTTCCTTTTCCTTTGATTTGTAACAAGAATTCCTCAAATAAAAAAAAATAATAATAATAATAAAGCTTGGTAGTGGTGGCACATGTCTTTAATCCTAGCACTCGGGAGGCAGAGGCAGGCAGATTTCTGAGTTTGAGGCTAGCCAGATCTACAGAATGAGATCCAGGACAGCCAGGATTACACAGAGAAACCCTGTCTCCAAAAACAAAACAAAACAAAACAAAACAAAACAAAACAAAACAAAAAAACCAAAAAACAAAAAAAAAA
>NW_022196897.1:85353287-85354758 GCF_008632895.1 Mastomys coucha
AAAAAAAAAGAATTCCTCAAATAAAACAACATAATACTGCTTTCCAACCACCCTTAAATAAGACACTATGTCAAAATATGCCATTTTACCCCAAGTTGTAACACTTACAGAAGGACAGAATGAGACTCACAGACTTAGACAGTACTTGACCAAATCTAAATTATCCAAGCAAAATTGATTGTGTGGATAACAATAGGACAAGAATGTGAAGAAAAAAAAGCTCAGAAAATCAATCTCAAGTAGATCAAAAAATATATTAAAATCAGAGAGAAGTTTCAAAGCATTCAAAAATGGAAAACATTCTCCAAACAAAATTTCTAACAATAAAGGAGAAATCAAGAACTGAGAGGTAAGAAACTCTCAGGAATCAAAGGGAGAGATCTTAGATGAAATGCTTGACAGTAGGGAGAGGGAACTTATAGAGCACACGTCTAGCAGAAAGACAGGGCATCGAATGAGTGAAGGTGTTGCTATCCCACAGTCAAAACTCTGACCAATAATTGCTTCTTTTTGAAAGAACTGCAGGGATGGAAATGGAGAAGAGCCTGAGGAAAAAATGGTCCAGCGACAGGCCCAAAGTGAGCCAAAGTATCCAGCTTAAGGGGAGGTCCCAAGGCCTAACACTATTACCGAAGCTATGGAGTGCTCATAAAAAGGGACCTAGTATGACTGCCCTCCAAAAGTCCCAAGAAGCAGCACCAAGAGTCAGATGCAGATATTTGCACCCAACCAGTGGACAGAAGCAGCTGACCCCTGTTGTTGAATTGGGGAAGGCTGGAAGAAGCTGAGGAGAAGCACTATCTTGTAGGAGGACCAGCAGTCTCAATTAATCTGGACCTCAAAGATCTATCAAACACTGGACCATCAAACAGGCAGCCTACACCAGCTGATATGAGGCCTCCAACAGATATATAGCAGAGGACTGCTGGGTCTGTGTTCAATCAGAGAAGATGCGCCTAACCCAACTCAGGTGGGGTGGGAGTTGGGAGGTGGAGACATCCTTGTGGAGACAGGGGAATGGGGAGGAAGTGTGGGATGTAGAATAGTCTGAGGGTGAACTGGGGGATGGGGACTAAAATCTGGAGCATAAAAATAAGTAAGTAAATAGATAAATAGAAAATGGCAGCACAGCAAGAAGAAAAAAATGATAACCTTGGCATACTAAGAAAAGAAAAATCAAAGAAGTAACATGTACAGTGAATCTCAATAAAATAAAATAAGAATTTAGTATTTTCTAATAATTAATTATTAGAGACTAATTAATATTATTAAATCTCCAAATTACTTAATATTAAAGGTTAGTGACATAATTAAGGAACTTGTAACTAAACTTGATCATCTGAATTTGACCTCTTGAGCCACCTGCAGGAAGGAGAAAAAGAACTCTGGTAAGACTGTCCAAATACTAGCCTGCCAGTGTGTACACCCACACACCCACAGAAACATACCCACCCCCCCACACACATACCCA
>NW_022196897.1:85354768-85363326 GCF_008632895.1 Mastomys coucha
AGAAACACACCCACCCCCCCACACACATACCCACACACCCACAGAAACACACCCGCACCCACCCATACACACCCCCCCACACACACACGGAGGGGGAGGCTTCACAGTAAACCAATATAATATTTTAAACATCTTAACATTTATTGTTTTTAAAATATACTTAACCTAAAATATTATAAGAGCAAATTTAATCCATGTTTTAGAATTTTTTTTAGTAACTTTTTGTCTATAGAGGTTAAAATAAAGAGATGTCACATAGATAATCACACTCACACCTGAAAGTCAAGAGCATGTCAGGAAACTAGATGACAAGACACCAACTACTTAATACTTGAAAACTAGGAATTTATTTTAATAAAATAGAAAAAATGACCACAACTCAAGAAAAATATATTAAGTGGGGTATGAACACCATGGCCCTCTCCTGCACACCATGTGCTGCAGTAGCAGAGAGACATGCTGACCAGCAGGTTACAGAGCTTAGGAGAAAGACTTAAACACATTACATGAGTCACGGTATTCTCTGTAGACTTGATTACAAAAAACAACCTATTTGTAAATAGCACTTGGTCTTACATGTTTACATTTATTATTACTTTAGGAAAAAATTATCATCTATTTATCATGTATATCTATATATATTCAGACACATAAATAACATACCTAAGTCATGTGTAAAATATATTTACATTTAGCTACATACATAATATTAATCATAAGATTGTCCATCTTACTAAAATGAAGTTACAAATCTAAGACAAAACTCGATGGCAATGTAAGGGTAAGTAATAAAACTAATAATAGAAAATATCTTTGTGGTGTTGATATATTTTTTGTTGTTTTTTGTTTGTTTGTTTGTTTGTTTGTTTTGAGACAGGGTTTCTCTGTGTAGCCCTGGCTGTCCTGGAACTCACTCTATAGAACAGGCGGTCTCAAACTCAGAAATCCTCCTGCCTCTATGTGTTATTGTATTTTTAAAAGAAGTATAGGACATTGGGTAAATTGACCTAAGAGTAATATCACACAAACACACACACACACACACACACACACACACACACACACTCCCATGTCTGTTACATACAAACATAAACACACACACAAATGCCCCCTCCACATAAACAGTATACTAATACAAACAATACATACACACACACAATTCCATGCCCTGCACATACACACATACACACACACACACACACACAATTGCACACACATCAATGTCCCCAACATACATACACATACATACCCATACAGTTATACAATTGCACATAACCCCCACACTTCCATTTCTGTCCACATGCCACTGACATACATAAATACACACACACACATGCCTCTCATTTGTACATAGACACATGCGCTACCATATCAGAGCCACACAGAGAAACAAAGTTACACACATCTGTCTCCCAATGACACAGATACACAGACCCATGCACTACACATACACCTCCACACTCATACCAATGCCCCTCCCACATACACATGAATATGTACACAAATACACACATATGCATTCAAATATTTATAGGTAATTACATTTACATATATTTCACATAATAAGGAAATTTAAAGTAGGAATCACAGAGTAAGAGAAAATATTTAAATTATAAGTAGCAGCAAAAGACATATTTAAAATATTTGAGGATAAATTATACAATTTAGAATATTTGATTAAGTCAATGGTTTTTCCTGAATCAAAAATATTTAAGAGTTGATGGATTTTTGTTTTCTAAAAGCTGGTCTTAAAATCTTGTCTTTTTATCTCAATATATCCATAACAAAATTGACAACTTCTTTAAAAGTTACTAAGGTGCCATGTACCTTGAATTCATCCAATTTTGTATTGAGAATGTAAAAGGTCTATGAAAAATTGTTATTTCAGAGGTCTGATAAATTTTCTATTGGGCTGATGACATTGTCAGCAATTCCAAAACAGGGAAAGAAAGTTCTTTCAAAAAAATCAGCAAGCCTTTCTATGTTTCTTGATATTTTTTAAATGATAATATTTAATTTTAATGTATAAAATATCTTTTATTCATATTGACACAACATGGGTGTTTCAATAAAGTTAATAAAATACTTCCAAACTTTTAAACACACATCCTAGACTAACATTTAGAGGGTAAAAGTATAATATGCTTTAGGTTAATAACAACTTATTAGTCTGCTGAAAGTCTTGATCTCTGAGCGAGTGAATCTCTCACATACTCTTGCTTAATTTCAGAGCATTTGAGAGAAAAGGGAGGAGGAAGAATTCCATGGTGGTATTTTATGCTAGAAATAAATTTAACATGCAGTCAGCTTGAAACTAGAGTTCACCATGTTCACAAAGTATTATTGAAAATATTAATTTCAAGTCACAGACCAAAGATACATATTTAGAATCAGAATAGCATCATTAAACTTAAAGGTGTATATCATAGGATGCATCAGACTATATAATTAGAATCAATTCTTTTAAATGTAGTGGTTAGCTTGCCCAGATCTTATAAGACATCACATTTTTAAGTTGTGAAGGTAGTTTGTATTTCAGTAATGGCAGGGGATTAATGCAATTTACAATATGAGTTTTTAATCATTTAAATACAAATTCATTTTTTTCTGAAGACAATGCAGATACAAATATAAATCCAGTTTTACATTATAGAATAATTAAGGGATGATACAGATATGGGATAGATATACGATGTACATGTCTTCTAAAACTATACATAATTACATAACAATTGAAATAGTTTTAAAGATTTGTTGCTATTTCTATGTATATAGGTGTTTTGTCTCCATGAGTATCTGGGCACCAAATGTGTATAGTGAGGTGAAGATTTGCAAGGACTGTGGATCCCTTGAATCTAAAGTTAGGGATGGTTTTTCGTGGCCATGTGAGTGCTGGGGAGTAAACCTATGAAAGATGAAAAAGCTGAGAAATTTCACCAGTCCCACTATAACACTGTAATTTGGCAAAGTAATTAAATTTGAGAAAATACAGAGGACAAATCAAATCAACTTAACTTTTATTATTATTATTATTATTATTATTATTATTATTATTATTATTATCATTATCATTATTATTTTATTTATTTACATTCCTACTATTGCTTCCACCTTGGTAACCTCTCCCACAGTTCTAATCCCATTCACCATCCCCCTTGCCTCTGAAAGGGTGCTCCCTCCTGCATTGGCATCCTCCTTTCTTAGGGTCTCAAGTTTCTTGAAGATTAGGTGCATCTTATCCCACTGAGGCCAGACCAGGCAGTCCTCTGCCAAATATGTGCCAGAAGGCTGGCGTTAGGGTGGCTTGGACCAGCCTGTGTATAGTCTATGGTTGGTGGCTCAGTCTTTGAGAACTTCCAGGAATCCCAGTTAGTTGAGACTGCTGGTCTTCCTATGGGGTCGACCTCCCCTTCAGCTTCTTCAATTCTTCCCTTATTTCCTCCATAAAAGTCCCTGATTTTAGTCCAATGGTTGAGTGCAAGTATCTGAATCTGTCTCAATCAGTTGCTGGTAGGGCCTCTCAGAGGACAGCCATGCCAGACTCCTGTCTGCAAGCACACCACAGCATCAGTAATAGTGTCAGGCCTTAGCTCCTCCCACTCCCATGTGATAGATCACAAGTTGTGAACTGTCTTGAACTGCATTTTCTTCTGTCTCTTCTCCATTTTTATCCCTCCTACAGTTCTTTTAGACAGAAACAATACTAGGTCAGAAATTTTGACTGTGTGTTGGTTTCCCCATCCTTCCACTTGAGGTCCTGTCTATCTATTGGAGGTGGACTCTTTGAGTTCCCCCTCCCCACTGTTGGACATTTTGGCTAAGTTCACTCCCATTGAGCTGTGAGTCTCTCACCTCCTTGGTCTCTGGTACTTTCTGGAGCATCACCCCTGTTAGCATTTTGTCTAAGTTCCACCCCATAGTTACCTAGCAACAACTAGGTATACCTGATACACTATAAAAAGGGTTGCTTGCCCCCTCTGCTCTCTCTCTCTTGCTTTTGCTCTTGCCTTCTCCCCTAGCTCCTTCCCCCATCTCCACATTCCCTTCCTCCCTCTCTCTCCATGTACTCATGGCCAGCCTCTACTTCTCTATTCCTCCTCTCTCTCTCTCTCTCTCTCTCTCTCTCTCTCTCTCTCTCTCTCTCTCTCTCTCTTTCTTCTGCCTCTACCTCTACTACCCTCTCCACTCCCTTCCCCAAACCCTGAATAAACTCTATTTTATACTATCCCATTCTGTGGCTGGGCCCTCAGGGGGAAAGATACCTCAGCATGGACCTGCTGAGAAACCCCTTTCCCTCATACCTGACTATACTTCCACCAAACATATCCTCTCTCTTTATCTTTTTATAAACACATCACCCCCAATCTCCCACCCCCAGAGCCTGATCATAAACAGGAAAGAATATGAATAGGAATATATGTATATATCCTAAATTAATATAAATTAAAACTAAATAAACATTTATGTTGTTAAGGATACATAGATATAAAATTGTGTAGCAAGGTTTGTCTATGCCACAGCCATCCCCACATATTTATAAACATGTATGAACATATAAATGACAATATGTACAGAGATTTCTTATATCCTTATATTTGTGTACTTGTTTTTTATGTATGAAAATATACTAAAACATACACATATATTTAAATTGATTATCACAATTACACATTTTCTCTGGTACATTCAACTAATATTCAAGGATTTATTTGCCACAAAAAGGAATTTTTCTAGTATATAGGAACAGAGGTAAATAATAGATACCTGGTTAATTATATGCCAAAGAGAAAGTACACGGGAAATGTATGAGAAAAATCCCATTCAGAAGAGCTGCTGTGGAACAGCCTGATTAAACTCCATACCATCTGTTCTCAATGCTGCAATTAGACAATTAGATATGACTACACTTACTGAACCTTAATGATACTCCAACCCTTGAGATAGCTTTAATGCATATGTCTGAGTTATCCCTGTGTTAGAATTTATCACGTTGTAATCCGAGTAACTGATTTTACTCATGCTTTGATTAGAGAAATTATTTCTAATTACAAAAATATTACTAGTAGCAACTAAACTAATTTATTAAAATATATAATATAAACATTGGAACCTAATAAATGATCTTAAATCACTTTGATACACATTTAAAAAATGTGATTGTATATGATGTGGGTACAAGTACTCACAAAGGACCGAAAAAGGATTCAGATTCTTCTGGAATCAGAATTGTAGATGTTTGTGTTGCCCCTTTATCTAGAATATATAATTTAGGAAAATTTACCTATATTTTCAAATGCTAAAATATTTTATGATACCCATATATATCAAAATGAGTAGATTCTGGAAGTAGTTGATATATACTATAACAGAGAAACTGTGAGTGTGTGTGTGTGTGTGTGTGTGTGTGTGTGCATTTTTATTTGTGTATGCTTATTTGGATATATTTTAGTATATATGTGTCTTCATTTGCTCATTATGTCTTCCACATTATATATTGAAGCATGAAACATAAATGAAACTGGAACCCACAATTCCTGATTAACATTGCTAAATAGCTTTTCCTAGAGGTTCCTCATCTATGCCTCTGGAGGATTAGAATTGAAGAAGAATACCAGGCAAGTCTTGTATCTTCTGTACTCCAATTTTTCCTTTGTAATCTGGAACATCACCCTTTCTAGCACAGTGTTTTCTATCTTGGCCTGTTGGCTTTATGCCATTAGAATCCAAAGTTTACTGTGGGAAAACTGAGCTTATAATTCATCGATGTTGATTTTTTGTGTCTCTTGTTCAAATAATATATTCACAGCCCCACACAATTCTTAAGTTTTAAATTTAGTTCAGTACTGAGCAGCACAATGGCACCTATCACTATCCTGCTAAATCATGGCCAACAAGACATGTTCTGTCTCTTTTCCCATCATGTCTGCATATTCATGGTGTCTTTTATCTCTAGTGTTGCTGTGTTTAAAATTTTCCAAAATGAGGTTATTGGTGAGTTGGAGCTTAAGGATACATACTATCAGTCTTTTGGAGTTAATCTGTGATTTTATATCTAGTAAAACTTTTAATAAAATTAGATGCACATATGATTTCTGTTTATATATTTAGAATTGTATGGGTTAGATGTATTTCCATTTGGTAGGGCAGCAATTGACAACCCACACAAGTATAGCCAAAAAAAAAATAATTATTTTGAAAATATTATTGGTGAGCTATGAGATGACTCAACTATGAAAGATATTGACTCTTCTTCCAGAGGACCCTGCTAAACACTAACTGTCTCTCAGGGGACTGTTTAAGAATCCAATAATTGTTCAGTGCATGAACATGGATGTTTTAACTGGCATTGGAGACCAGTACACCTCCAAATCCAGAAGAAGTAAGCTATAATGCTAAGAAAGGAGGGCTACAACAGCAGGATATATGAACTTGCCCGTGAGGACTGGAGCAAATATGTCAAAAAAAAAAGCTTCTTTTTTTTCTTTCCTATCCTTTATGTAAGCTGTCATGTGAATGGGTAGGCCAGATTTAAGATGGGTCTGACTATCCAAAATGATCCAATTAACTAAACTTTTTCTTACAGATGTGTCCAGCTACTTAGATATTTTGCCTAATTTCAGATGTCGTCAATTTTCCAGACAAGAATTGCCAAATTCATCCCGTGTCAACTTGAGAGACATCCACATTGCCTTAATGCTTAATTTCCAAGTGAAACAAATAACTAGGTAATAAATATGTCTAACATAATATAACTATTACAATACAATCACAATGCATTATGTATTTAGAATAGATGTCTTTGAAAGCTCAATTTTTAGAATCTCAAAGGTAAATATAACCATTGATATTCTTTTAATTAATGTTACTTTACATTAGAAAGAAAACATGTTGTTACAAATACATTTTAAACTACTTATAAGAGAAACATGACAACTTCAATCACTTTTTCTGAATTTGTCCCTTGTCCTTAGGTAGTATTTATAATGACCTTCCTCTGCTATCCACTCTGCAGTTCCTCCACCTTCACCAAGCACCTCACCAGATCTTGGTTCTTTTCCTGGAGAAGGAGTGCTCCATACCTTCATTTTTGTTGCATTTAGGCCCTTTGTTATTCTTTCTGGAATAGGTTTTTGTAGTTTCTCATTGACTTTGATCACAGGACAAAGAAATACCTTAAAGTATTATCTGTCATCAATTTCTCCTTGGTAATCTGAAACATTAATGCATCTACCACTATCTTCTTAGCTTGCTGGCCTTATAACATTAGAAGTCCTAAGTGAGCAGGGGGAGAGTCTGAGCTTCTAGTTCAGTGGAATGTTGGTTGGTTATGCTTCTTCTTGTGAAACCAATGCTTCTATGATAGCAAAAATTAAAGTCATGGAAACAGGAATCAGAACCTATTCTAGCTTTTTACTAGTGGTTATAGTGTATAGAATTACTCTATTTCTACTACTTGATTTCTGAGCCTGTGTATCCTGAATATAGGAGAAATGGTACCATACATTAAATGCTGATTAAAACCATTTACCATCTTCTGGATAACTCTGCCTTAGGCCTCTAGGCTATTGTCTCATAACTGACATTGTGTCTTCAAAAGTAATTCTGTATGGTAAGACTAATTTAATGATCATGGACTCACTGTCATATTTCTCTGATATGAAGTGAATTCCTTGATCAGAAGCAATGTTTTTTTTGTAATTCCATGACAATGGACAAGGAATTCTGTAAATACATAGGTGACAGATTATCAAAAGAATTAAGGACAGTAAAGGCAAATATATAACCAGAAAACTATCTATTTCATTAAGGACAAAGCTTTGCCCTTTCCATGGAAGAAATGCTTCAAAGTAGACAACCTACCAACATGCCTCTGGCTGGTCTTATCAGGAATGCTGCCACATCTGAGGCTCAAAGTTAGTCTTTGATATTGGGAGACCTGGCACTCAGCAGTAACTGTAGCCAGGCTAGCCTTGTTGAATGGAAGTCCAATTTGTACATATCTTCCACCTCTGGCACCATGGCCACTTTAGTTCATGGGCTCATTGGACAGTTACAGGAATGGCTGGTAAAGAGGTTGAGTGTTTACAGAATGAGTCATCTTATCTACTTGATTACTGAATTCATTCTTAGCTAGACTCACCTTTTGATGAGTATTTGCATGGAACACAGTGATCTTCATATCCTTTGCCCATTTTGTGAGATCTATCCACATACTTCATCCCCAGATGACTTTCTCACCAGTTTTCTAATCACAATCATTACAAGACACTGACAATTCTTCCTATCCATTAACTATAGCCCATTAATCAATGAGCAATAGCACACCTGACAATTTCTTCTTTCAAATGTATTATGTCATCATGTGTACTTCCCAAATTTCTCTCAACTGTGAATATACATTTTTTCTTCACCTTACTGGTATCTTACCAGAAAAGGGATTGTAGTGCTGCAGCTGTCTACTTCTGAGTGGTGCCTGCATAATATAAGGAACTGAAGGAAACCGACCCGCAGCTTCACTTCATTCCGTGGGTGATTCACGAACAGGGGAACTCGAGATT
>NW_022196897.1:85363998-85365065 GCF_008632895.1 Mastomys coucha
CCGAAGATGGCTGACGTAACTATTTCAGTCAGGTGCAGAATTCAACAGGGCGGGGTGAGGTGCAGTCGTGAGCCAGAGTAATAGCTGGGAGCTGATCACAGAGCGGTACAAATCAGTTCCTAAAAGCTGCCGGGGAACCGAATTAACCTTTGAAAGCCTGGAGGCGGGATCGCGATGAGGTGCACCTGGGAGTGCTGAAGGCAGAAGCTTGCAGTTCGGCCGCGATGCAAATCACTTCTTAGAAGCCTCTGGGGAACGGAATTAACCCTTGAAAGCCCGTAGGCTGAGCGTGGACCAAGCATTATCGGGAAAATGCCTGTCCCTTTTCCTGCTTTGGTCGGGCAAAGCAGGTATAGCGATCGACATTTCTCAGAAACAGGCATTCGGGATAAGCCTGTCACTCCCCCCCTGCTATATCGGGAAAAGCAGGTATAGCGATTGACATTTTTCAGACGAACAAAAGCACACACACACACACCAAAACAGACGAAGTGAGAAGGAGCATATCTTAAGGCATCGGCTTCTCCGAATCAATCTGACGTACCAATCTTTCTGGCAGCCAGCGGGCCTCCTCATTGACTCGGGAAAATATGCAGACGGACCCTCTGCCCCAGACAAGGACCGGGTCCGGACCATTCCACATATTGGTGAGCGGATCCCTCCACCGTACCATAGCGTGGGAATTGGCTGATTCAAGATGCCAGTGTCGGTCCGCTGCGGAACGATTATTAATATCGATCTGCAGATAGTTCAAGATAAAAAGGACAAACGCCAAATGGGCTCTGGGAGATCTCTGAGGAAAGAGAATTCCCCCTTTTGTTTTGAAAAGCCAGTTCTTGATCGTACGATGGGCGCGTTCAACAATGCCTTGGCCCATAGGATTATAAGGAATGCCGGTTTTGTGAACTATGCTAAAATTTTTGCAAAAGGAAGAAAAATTCTTCCCCACGTAGGAGGGACCATTGTCCATCTTAATGGTTTTGGGCATTCCCATAGAAATGAACGCTAGTAAGCAATGTTCGATAACGTTTCTAGAGGCTTCTCCTGTTTGCAGGGAGGCAAAGATA
>NW_022196897.1:85367957-85413268 GCF_008632895.1 Mastomys coucha
ACCCATGCTTAAAACCTACCGTCAGATATTTTCCCTAGGCTGCTAAGGTATCGGGCGAATACCTCAGTATGCCTAGCGTTCTCCGTAGCCTCACACGGAATCCCGGTCAGCTCTAACCAATTCTTACCGTGAGAACGACTAAGAAAATCCGGATCCGCCTTTTCTATAATAAACCAGAGCTCTGTATCCTGCGGTAGGGTCCCTCAAATTCTCCCGTGTTAGCAGTCCACGTTTGGCGCCATCTGAAGGAAACCGATCCGCAGCTTCACTTCATTCCGTGGGTGATTCACGAACAGGGGAACTCGAGATTCTGTAAAATAAGCGGGTAGGGAGGACAAAGAAGCGACACCAGGAAAAGTGCTTATCGAGGTGTAATCTTTACTTAGAGAAACGGGATATATATACTTGAGGCGAAACAGTCATGCCTTTTAGCACATAAGTGGGAACAGGAATTGAGCATATCAAAGCAAGGGCTCCAGGCAGGAGGGCGGATCAAAGTTTTAGTCCCTTATGAATACTGGGCTCTCGGTTCTGGCTTTAATCTCTTGAGCTGGCTCCAGACCCCTGGTGAGTCGAGTCGAGTTGCTGTCTCTAGCGTTCATTGAGACTCCTCAGGTCCAGCACAAGGAACTATCATTAAAACAGAACCCAGTCATATCTTCCTCAATCAACTGATCATAGGGAATACCAATGAGACTACAGATACATTTTGGGCAGCAGACAGCATTGTTATGGTAGTGCAAATCATAGAAGTTTGGGCAACCTCTTCATGTAACTTTTTTGTGCCTTCTGGAATGTATCCATTTTATAATAGATTGCTTTTGTGCATTTCCAACTTTATTATTTCGTGGCTCACATATCACCTAGCACAAGGTAAATTGGTGGCCCATTGACAAACACTCACTTTCCACTAAGGCCCAATAGAAAATGAAGAGCTGTTTTTCAAATGAAAAGTAGTTGTCTCCGAATGATGGTAGAGATTTTATTCAAGATCTCTTTGTGATCATCTATAGTAGCCTGCTAAAGGTCTTAAACAGCATCTCTATCTGCTTTTGACACCTTAAGTACCATACAGTCTACTGCATAGTTTGGTCCAAGTTGTAAAGCAGTCTTTACAGCAGCCTAGATATGTTGAAGAGCCGTTTTTTTCTACTCCAGGGTAAATCAAAGTTCGTGGCTTTCTGAGTCACTTGGTATATGTGTTATAGTAACACATTCACATGAAGAATTTGTTGTGGCCATAATCCAAATGGACCCAACAAACTTTAAGCTTCTTTCTTTTTGTGGGAAGGGCCAGGTGGAATAACTTATCCTTCACCTTAGAAGGCATATATCTCCATGCCCCACAGCACTGGACCTCTAAACATTTCACTGAGTTAGTAGGTTGTTGAATTTTGGTTAGATTTATTTCTTATCCACATTTAAACATATGTGGTACTATCAAGTCCACAGTAATTGCCATCTCATGTTCACTTGGTCCAACCAGCATAATGTCATTAAAAGTGTAGAAAAATGTGATAGTTTATGGAAGAAACAATCAATGAAATACCTGAAGCAATATGCAATGTGCATAACTAATATCATTAATATATCAAGGAAACTTGATGCAAACTGTAAAGGTACAGTGCTAACCTTGCCAGCATAAAGCAAATTGCTTCTGGTGATTTTTGTGGACAGGTACAGAGAAAATTCATTTGATAGATCAATAGTTGCTAACCATGTATCAGAAATACATTAATCTGTTCAAGTAAGGACAACACAAATACAACACTGAGTACAAATAGACTCACTACATGATTAGGGATTTGAATGTGTGCATTCTCTAAGATTCATCTGTCTTCTGAACTAGACAGGAGATTTAAAGGATGATGTGGTTAGAATCACCCCCTCCTGCATCTCTTAAGTCCTTGATGGTGACATTAATTTCTTCAATTTTTCCTGCCATGTGATTTTTTATATAAATTATATTATCTGGCAGACACCACACCTATGGGTTTCATTTGGTATTTGCAAACATGATAGACCTCATTCCTCATGTCAGGGAACCAATGTAGGAATTCCTAGTCTTCCCCAGTTATATTCTATACCTAGCGAAATAACTGCACGATGAGTTGCGGAGATCTACTGTGAGTAAGTCTGAATGCATCAACTTAATTTTATGAGATTATAATATGAGGCTAAAACTATTCCTGAGGGAGAATCTAGTAAGAAGCTGATAAAACCTTGAAAACATGCATACGATTGGCTTATCTCAAGGACAACAAAAAGGAATAAAAGAAGGAAAGATATTAGGTGATTTTAATAGAGAATATATGAAGCCATTGTGATCGAGTTTCATACTTCATCCATTTATGAGGATAAAGTATCACAATAAGCAATGTATGGCACCCTGTTAATGAGGTGGCCCCACCAGGAACTGTTTCAAATAACATGTGATAGAACAGTTCACTACATGCTTGGGAGTAGAATGGATAAGGTTTGGAGAGGTTAGCCTTTATTGTTTCTTATTGTCAAGTATATCATATTAGATAAAACACTTTTAAATTAAAAATGTGTCAAAATACAATCTGGTCCTAGGACTAGAAAACAACAAATTACCTTCAGTTAAAGAAGCCAAAGTTGATAAGAAAAGGTGCCTCATAGTTCCTGAGTGCAGCATGGATACAGGGTGATCATATTAAGCAAATAAAATGGGATTTTATAGTAAAGACTGTGCATTAGATACAGGCAATTGCATTCAAATTGTTTCAACTCTGTGTCTATTTTTAAACAGTAGTAGATTAAATACAAAACATTTTATACTTTAAATGAAACATATTTCACACTCTGGTCTTAGAAGTCTTAGGCATAAAGAAATCATATGAAGGAGGAATATTTTTGAATATAATATATTCCTCATCTCAAAAACAAAGATAAATAGGTATATTATTTCATCAAGGAATATATACAAAATAGGTAGTTATTCTCTCAGTGTCTCCATTTCTGTCTCTGTCTATCTGTGTGTCTCTCTCCTCTCTCTTTCTCTTTGTCTCTCTGTCTCTGTTTCTCTGTCTCTGTCTCTGTCTCTATTACTCTCTCTCTTTGTTCTATGTATGTTTGCGTCCTTACTCTTTTTTATATAGAGTGAATATTTGAATCAACAACCATTATTATTATTATTATTATTATTATTATTATTATTATTATTATTATTTTGGTTTTTCGAGACAGGGTTTCTCTGTGTAGCCCCGGATGTCCTGGAACTCACTCTGTAGACCAGGCTGTCCTTGAACTCAGAAACCTGCCTGTCTCTGCCTCTGAAGTGCTGGGATTAAAGGTGTGTGCCGCATTGCATGAGTAACAAGCATTATTTTTAATAGCTATATAATAGGGATCTTTAACTCCATTTCATTCCTTTCAGTTATTTCAATAATTTACATTAATTAATTAATTAATTTTTACTTATTTACTTTACATCCTGTTGACAGCCCCCTCCATGTCACCTCTGCCCATAATCCTCCCCTTATCCCTTTCCCCCTTCTGAGGAGGTGGGGGACCCTGGATATCTCCCCGCCCTGGAGCTTCAATTCTCTGTGAGGATAGGTGTTTCCTCTCCCACCAAGGCCAGAGAAGGCTGCCCAGCTAGAAGAACATATCCCACATACAGATAAGACCTTGTGAGATACCACTACCCAAGTTGTTCCAGACTAAGGTGAAGACCAAGCTGCACATCTGCTACTTATGTGTGGGAGGTTTGATCCAGCCCATGTATGTTCTTTGCTTGATGGTTCAGTGTCTGAGAGTCAAGGTTAGTTGATTCTGTTAATCTTCTTGTGGAATTCCCATCCCCTTAGGGGCTGCAATCCTTCCTCCTATTCTTCCATAAGAGTTCCCAACCTCCATCCACTGTTTGGCTGTAGGTGTCTGTATCTGTCTGAGCCAGTTGGTGATTGGGGCCTCTAAGAGGACAGCCATGCTAGACTCTTGCCTACAAGCCTAACAAGGTATCACTAATAGTACCAGGGATTGGTGCTTGTCCATGGGATGAGTCTCCACAGACCCAAGGAGAATGGACAGGAAGGATGTAGAAGCAAGGATGGTTGAGTTCTCAACTGGAAAGGGTAATGGAATGTGAGTGGAAATCAGATAGAAGGAAGGAACTGGGTGGGAATTGAGAGGGGAATAGGGGGTTCTTGGTCTGGTGTGGGGAGAGGCAGATGGGATTCTCTGGTCAGATAGCAATGATAATGATTGGAAATCTTCAACTGACAGGTGGGAGGTAGAGGCATCCCCAGAAAGAGACAGAGACCTGGTATACGGGAGGTGCCCAAGAATCAATGAGGGTAGGAGTGTCCTTCATTGTAACTCACAACATTGGGGATATGGAGCTGAGGGAGGCTTCCTCTGTGGCCAAGCAGGAACCCCAGCAGAGTGATGGGGAAAGCTTTGACCCAAAACTTATACTGTCTACAAGAAATTTAGGAAATGACCAACCAATAACCAGCCCAACTCAATAAATTTCTTGATGGAAACAATTGCATAAGTGGATCAAAATACAGACCTTCATACGTGAGAATTAAAATTATTGGGCATCAAAATAGAAACGTTGTCTTTGAAATCTAAGAAGTCATTTTTAGGATAACAATTATTTTCTGTGAGAAAATACAGCAAATAAATGATTTAGATTTATAGGAGAGAGAGAAGAGAAGGGAGTCAACATTATTTCAGACACTGTTAGCTTTGCTGTATAAATTTGTTATCACTATATTTTTTATGAAAAGATACAATTATGTTATGGTCTCAAAAAATAAAAGAATTTTGGGTATATGCCTAGGAGAAGTATAGTTATGGTAGAACTATTTCCAATTTTCTAAGGAACCACCAGATTGATTTTGAGAATGATTGTACCAGTTTGCAACCCCACTAGCAATGGAGGAGTGTTCCTCTTTCTCTACATCCTTGCCAGCAAGTGCTGTCACTTGAATTTTTAATCTTAGCAGTTCTAATTGGTGTAAGATGGAACCTCAGGTTCATTTGTCTAAAAGAAATGCAGAGACAAAAAATGGAGCACAGATTGAAGGAAAGGCCATCCAGTCAGTGATCCAACTTGGAATCCATCTCATACATGGGGACCAAACACTGACATTATTATTATTGATGCTGTGTTGTGGTTGCAGACAGGAGCCTAGAATAGCTGTCCTCAGACAGGCACTATGAACAGCTGACTGAGGCTGATGGAGATACTTATAGTCAACCACTGGACTGAGGTTGTGGACAACAATGGAAGATTTAAGGGAAGAATTAATGGAGCTGAAGGGGGGGTCAACATTATAGGAAGACCAACAGTGTCAACCAACCCAGACCCCTGGGAGCTCCCAGAGACTAAGACACCACCCAAAAATCCTACATGGGTTGGACTGTGGCCCCTGGTACTTATGTAGCAGAGGACTGCTTTGTCTGGCCTCAGTGGAAGATGTGCCTAATCCAGTAGAGACTTGATATCCTAGAAAATGGGAATGCGGGGTGTTGTATTAGGTGGGGTTGTGGATGGGTAAAGCATAGTGAGTTGGGTGGTGGGGAAGCACTCTCTTACAGGCAAAGGGGAGGAGGATGGGACAAGGAAGGGGAGCAACACTTGGAATGTAAAAATCTATAAAACAATTTTTAATTTTTTTTTTACTTTTTATATTTTTTATTGGATATTTTCTTTATTTACATTTCAAATGTTATCCCCTTTCTCTGTCCTCCCCCAAAAGCCCCCTTTCCCATCTCCTCTCTTTGTACTTCCATGAGGGTGTTTCCCCACCAACCCACTCATTCCTGCCTGCCCACCTTCAAATTATCCTACACTGGTTCAACAAGCCTTCATAAGACCAAGGGCCTCTTCTTCCATCAATGCTCAATTAGGACATCCTCTGCTACATATGTGGCTGGAACCATGGGTTCTTCCATGTGTACTCCTTGGTTGATGGCTCAGTACCGAGCAGCTCTGGTGAGGTGGCAGGGTACGTATTATGGTAGGTTAATATTGTTCTTCCCATGGGGTGTAACCCTCCTGGCTTCAGGGCTGATTCTTCAGACCCTGCCTGCCTCTCACAACCACACCTCTCTGCCCACCTCCTGCTATTTGCCACGCCTCTCTCCTGGTTCCAGTTACATCAGAAGTCCGGCCTCTAAAGAGACTAAAGGAACTGCTGATTGGGCCGGCCTGCTGATGAACTTGGGGGAGGAGTTTTGCCTCCAATTTACTACCTGTTGGCTTGTAACAAAGATTATTAAATGAAAGATGGCTGAGTGATCATACCTCCTTGTCATCTAATTTTTAAGAACCTTTCACGTGCTTAAGGTAACATAAAAATGGCTTGCCAATTCCCTGACTCCATATTCCAGAAAACCCATTCTTATTGTTGCTGCTGGTCGACGACAAAGGGGTTGCTCTTTCAGTCGTTTTTCTAACTCCTCCATCAGGTACCCCCCTCTCAGTAGAATTATTGCCTGTGAGCAATTATTGCCATATTTGTCTGGCTCTGACAGAGCCAGTCAGGAGACAGCTATATCAGATTTCAGTCAGCAAGCACTTCCTGGCATTTGCAATAGTATCCCAGTTTGGCGACTGTATATGGGATGGATCCCTGGTGGGAGAGTCTCTGGATGGCCTTTAATTCAGTCTCTACTCCACATTTTATCTCCATATTTGCTTTCATGAGTATTTTGTTCCCCCTTCTAAGAAGGACCGAAGCACCCACACTTTGGTCTTCCGTCTTCTTGAGCTTCATGTGGTTTGTGAATTGTATCTTGGGTATTCTGAGTTATGGGCTGATATCCACATTTCAGTGAATACATACTATGTGTGTTCTTTTGTGATTGGGTTATCTCACTCAGGATGATATTTTCTAGTTCCATCCATTTGCCTAAGAATTTCATGAAGTCATTGTTTTTAATAGCTGAGTAGTATTCTATTGTATAAATGAACCACAATTTCTGTGTACATTCTTCTGTTGTAGGACATCTGGATTCTTTCAGGCTTCTAGCTATTATAAATAAGGATGCTATGAACATAGGGGAGCATGTGTCCTTGTTATATGTTGGAGCATCTTTTGGGTATATGCCCAGGAGTGGTATAGCTGAGTCCTCAGGTAAAACTATGTCTAATTTTCTGAGGACTGGCCAGACTGATTTCCAGAGTGGTTGTACCAGCTTGCAATTTCTATTGTAGTAAAGGTAGTTGTTGCCTTCCAGTTCCTCTGTAGTGACCTGGCAACAGGCAAAATGGAAGACCCTCAGATTAATTCAGCCATCTTGATTTTTGATAGCATATCATCATCTATACATTCTGTTGATACTTCCTATGATAAGTCCTTTTCATTCAGTTTTAATTATTTTTTTCTTTCTCTTTTGAGTTGGTAAGAGAAAATATACACAACAATAAGTATCCATTTGTACCATTAATTACTTTCACAGTCAAGAATTTAATTTTGATACATCTATGTAAAAGCTTCATTACTTATTTACTTTTGAATTTATCATATTCAATATAAGGAATATATTTCCAAATATTATATTTAGTAGGTTAAACCATTATATCTTTAAATATCATTTCTATTCTTTTTCTTTCTGTTATAATTCTGGGTTCCTTTTGAATACTAATATGTTTACCCTGATAATATCCAGAAGCTATTACCTTAAACAGTTGACACAGATTTTTCTCCCACACATCCCGTAGTATGGCTTTTCCTATAGTAAAATGAAATATAAATTATGTGAAATTATTTTATAATATAGCATCCATATGCACATACATATAAACACACACATGTGTACATGCACACACATGCCTACAGACACAGACACATGCATACACACACATATTCACAAATGCACACACATGCTCACATACACACATAGACACAGACATAGACACACACACACACAAATTAAAGTATACAGAAGCACACACATACGTACTTCCTTAGATATCTAAGATTAAATACCTTTTTGCCTCAAGCCAGTTAGCTCATCTGAATTTCTTTCCCTAGTCCTCTCTATTTAACTCTGGTGAGTTTTGACATTTCAACCATTTTTCTGTTGAGTAGCAAACTCTCTTTTTAATTTTTCTTTAATGTCTCTTTGTTCATGTTATTCCTTTATTAGATTATTTTCTCAATTTTCATTCCAATCTTTAATATGGTTTTATTATTTATTTTAAATCCTTCTATCTAGTTTGAAGTTGTTTTTTTCTAATAATTCAAGATTTATGGTACCTTATAGAGAATTGTCTGTTAATATTTTAGACTTTATTTCGACTGGAATTTCTCTTTCCTTTCATAGCATATAATTTAATTTTTATATGGACATGTAGGATAATGTAAGTTGATTCATTTGAACATAATTTTTCTCTTTTCTCTCCAGGGTTTAAACAGTCATCATTCTTCTAGTGTTTTTCATATTTGCAACCTTTCTAAAATTCATTTTTCTTGCAGTATACAGTTACTGTGGTTTCCTTATGTACCTTAATTGTAACAATCATGCAAGTTAAATATTCTGCAAGTGGTGAAGGGAAGAGTGCACAGATCTAGTTTTTGCTGGTACTGTAATATGTACACTGGGATACATTACAAAACCAGGTATTATCACCAGCTCTGAATTATGTTTTGTTTCATTGTAGGACCTATGGGAAGCCAACTTAGTCAAGGGTACTTCCTGGTCATCTTAGACATGTGGGATTTCAGTACTGCCTAAAAATTCCAAGTCTTCTTCAAATACCACCTTACTTGGTAAGTATTTCTTACACTGGTTTTATCACACTGGTTTCACAGACTATGGCAGTGCCTGTTTTAAAAATTGTTACTGTTTGCAAAGCACTCCCCAGAGATAAAAGTTTTCCTCTAGTAGAAGGAACTCAGCCTCATGTCAAATAATTTCTATGTTTAGCGAATAAGATTTCTAAGATACTGAATCACAATGAGTGGTGTGCAAAATAATATTTGAAGAACTCTAAACACATTTTTGTTTCCAAATGTTGCAAGTTTCCCAGTTTTCATATCACCGTGTTTAGGGTAGTAGTCTGTTCAGGCAAACCGGGCCCAGTCGAGTAATGAGTTTGGAACTCTGGTGACCCAGTTGGCAATATCTCTGCCTGCAAGGGATGGAAGGTGTTTGGCCATAACTCCTGGGACCTAGCTCCTGTTTCAGTCACAACTTCTCACAGTCCCACCCTACCCCACCCCTGTAGGAGATGTGTGCTTTGTCTCATAGACAATGCCCCAAGCTCCCAGTATTCTAGCTTACCCCCAGTCATCTGACCACAGTCAGGCATGCCCCACCCCACAAACAGATAGTTCTGCCTCACACAATATGAGGGCAGTTCACCCCCTCCCCTCTTCTCTTGTTTCCTTTCTTCCTCTCTTGCTCTTTGCTCTCTCTCTTGACTTCTTCTCTTGCTTCCTCTCTTTCTCTCTTGCCCTCTCTTCCTCTCCTGCTCTCTTGTTCTCTTGCTTTCTTCCTGTCCTTTCTCTCTCTCCTTCTCTTCTCCTCTCCTTCTCCTTTCTCTCTTTCTCCATGGTCATGACCAGCCTGTTTTCTCTTTCCTATAATAAAATATCTCATGATTATGCATTGTGTACTTTTAAATAACTAATGCATAACCCCAAGCATCAGCAGCAGAGAGACTCAGGCATCAGCAGAGAGAGACCACGGCCCAACAACCATAGTTTTATTACTGTTTTTCAAGTGCAAACAATAAAGAAGACAGCTGCTGTAGAATATTTCAAACAGTAATAAAAGTCTTTGATGTTGGATGGGTTTTTACTATCAGCAGGTGCCAGTCCTTTAAGACTATATACTCAGTGATACCATGTATCTGCCTCAAAATGTCTTTCTTTACTCTTAGTTGTGGTTAATTGGTCCTTATTCTTGTTGAAAATAAATCTATGCTGTGAACTGTTACTTCATAAATGCCCTCTAGATTTTGTTGAACCTACTCCTGTGTTAGAAGAGCTGGTATATTTACATAGGCAAAGCACTCCAAAGGAAGTTGTGCATATGGGATAAGGAAAAGAACTATAGGCAAATGGTATTCTCTATAGTCTGAGGAAGGATTTTTCATGCTGTGTGGCAAGCATTATCAATGCTGTTCTCAAGAACATGTGATTCTGTAATAACACAAAGCTCCTACTGTAATATCCAAATTGTCTAATAAGATGTTATAAAGAAAATGTAATGTTTATATAATAAATTAATGAAATAAATAAGCTAGTGCTATATTTTTTTTAAAAAAAAATAATTACTTGCTTTCTATGCTAAACTGTTTTCATATAATGTTTGCAGATTTCCCAGTAATGTCTCAGAAAGAGATAATTGTAACCCTCCTGGTTTGAGACCTGCCTCTGATAGCCACACCTCTCTGCCCATCTCCTGCTATTTGCCACCCCTCCAACCTGGTTCCAGTTACATTCGAAAGCTCCACCCCCACAGAGAAACAAGGAATTCGCTGATTGGACTGTCATGCTGATGTATTTGGGGGGAGTGGTTTTTTCCCCAGATAATATACCTGTTGGGGGAACAAAGGCGATTTTTTAAAAATCAAGATGGCTGAGCAGTCATGTCTCCTGTCTAATGTTTAAGGTACCTTCCACGTGGGTAGGTATATCTGTGGCCATTCTATCCTATCCCTAACTCTCTCTTGCTACTGCTCTTGTTTCTAACTCCATATTTCCAGGCAACCCACTCCTTAACGTTGGTGCTGATAGCCAACAGACAATGTTTTGATTATAGATCATGTGGATAATTTCTTTGAACTAAGAATGATTTCAGTTGTCCCAGAAACTCAAGTTTGACATTATATTCATAAAATCTTTCTAAATGTCTTTAGTATTTTTCTTTAGAACTTAAAATATTTTAAAGTATGTTTATTAGAATTCCTAAAAGCCAATTAAATGTTCTCCTGTGGGTTCTTGTTGAGAACTACTGTGTACCTCAAAAAGAATTCTGGTTGAAGAAGAATTTAATGAAGAAGAAAAATCAGTGGGTTTCCAAGCAGCTTGAAACTGAAAAACATGCTCTGCATGTGTTGGGTCACAGGAGAAGTATTTGAAGGAGACAAGGGGAGAGACGACTGCATTTTATTCTGGCCTTTTGCTACCTTCTTCATTCCTGGCAGGTCTCAATCAGAGGAACAGAATGGGAAGAAGAACAAGAAAACAATACATGGCTGGTAGCCTTTTGTTTATGTGTTGTAATTTAGCTACACATCAAGTCCCCATATAGGCATCACTCTAGAGATACGATGACATTCTAACACACTTTTAAATTCCTCAAAGCAACTTCTTAGATGGAGAAAATGTTTAATTGATTACTTTATTGTTTGTTTGTTTGTTTGTTTTATTGTTTCTTTTCAGATGAGATATTATTGTATATTACTGACTTGCTTAAAATTCACTATGTTGACCAGGCTGAACTTGGAAATTCATTAGACTTTCTACCTTTGGTCCTGTAGTGCTAGAATTGTACTCCACTAACCAACCACTCGCATGTGCTGTCTAAAATATCTATGCTACACATATATTATTATATTCATGATTATATTGCTTAGAAGAAAAGTTAGAGATCTATATTTAGATTAATTATATATAATTGCATATATATGAGTATATGCAATTTGTGTTTTAATGAATCATATATGTAAGTATAGATATATATACAAATACATATATGTTCATATATATATATGTATATATATGTGTGAAGAGTTATTGGTGCTTCTTCAGGATATTGGTAAGAATTTGTCATGGGGATAGGACAAGATAGTAGACTCAGACAAGCATATGACTTTGGATTTGGAGAAGAGAGTAGATAGGCTCAAAATCTTGACCATCTTGATAAGTTCCTGAATACCATTGGACCTTTTCTTATGCCTTGTTTCTTCCTTGACTACTTTGTTTTTGCCTCAGAACTGACCATATTCCTTGCATGTACCTAGAATGATATAAAAGCAGACTAGAAGTTAATCCTGCATCAGCACTTGCTGGAGTCATATTATAATGTTGTCTAACTGTCTCTTCTTCATTTAATCCTCACTCCTTACCTTGAGATCCTATTGACTGACTGATCTGGCTTGGTTTTATGTGTGTGTGTGTGTGTGTGTCTGTGTGTGTGTGTGTGCGTGTGTGTGTGTGTGTGTGTATGTGTGTATGTGTGTCTGTGTAGTTTGCTTGCAATCATATATACTTGAAGATTCATGCCTGGAGGTTACAAGCAGGCATCAGATACCCTGGAACTGGCATTACAGGTATTTGTGAAGTTCTATGTGAATGATGCTGGGGAACTGACCATCGGTCCTATGCAAGAACAAAACACTATCTTAAATATTAAGCACATAGTCTAGATATCTTTGTCTTAATTATCAGTCCCTATAGTCTCTTATATAAATATTGACTAACTAAAAGTATTTGTCTTAGTTACTATTTACTGCAAAGAAAAACTTATCTGATGAGAGTAGAAAGATGTTTTGATATATAGGTGTTGAAATGTGTTAATAGTCACTATAATTTTATGTCTATTTAGGGGAATAGTATTATGGGTCACCTTTTTTTATTCTGATATTACAATCTTGAATTTTCTGAATCTTATTATCTGAAAGCATCTGTATATTTTGCCTAGTGCACAATTATTTACTGTTGATTAATTAATGAATGATCAGCTAATATGTTTGAAGAGAAGATAAATTTTATATAGAATGGACTATCGCTTTAAAAGTCATTCTTGGGTTACCTATAACACTGCAATCTTACAGTCATACATGGTGAAGGATTCTGGACATTTAGTAGAGACAAAAACAACTTCCTCACATCTTCATTTTGAAAATGTCTTCCAAAATATTCATGAAAAATAAATTATTGAAAGTCAATGTCTAAATATATTAACAACCGCAGTGCTGCTTAACTGTTTTCAATATGTAATAGTTGTTGACAAATAGAATTCTGAATTGCAAATTTACTTTTTAAAGCACACACATATACACGTTTTTGCACATAAAATATAACTTGATAAATTATAGCCAATTCTATCAGCCTTACATCAAACAAAGACTTTGTAAATTATATCAATTATTATTTGAATCTTTGAATTAAAAATTATTTATATAAGACTAATTCAACCAACCTCTGCTTTTTATTATAGTTTTTATTTATTTAAAACATAACCAGAAATGATAGTTTTCCATCGCTAATACATTGATTTAATAGTATGTCCTCTTTTTGGAAATGAATATTATTCTATGTGTGTAAATAATTCAAAGAATGTACTAACAAAACAAGCCAGCACAAATCATGTTCTTTTAACAGGTTTGTATTCTATAGTCTGCTAAATTGAAGACTTGTGCAAAGAAATACAGGAAGAAATTGATATAAGACCGATCATCCCTTAGTTTGGTTAAAAAAAAAAACAGAGAACTTTACAGAATCATTAAGTGCTACATCTGAAATCTGACCCCAGGTGTAACTTGGAGTGCTTCAACATAATTTTTATTTCTCAAGATTGTGCAAATTGTTGATATTCCAAATAATTTGCATTAGGAATACAAATATGATTTTACTCTTGAGAGACATTTGCAGCCTTTGGGAAGAACAACCGTGTTATCCCACAGAATATTTTTAGGCACTGAGATTCTATCAGAAAGAACTCCTAGAAAACTAATGAGTGTCTCAAGAGAGGTGAATTTTAGCCACAACATTTTTATTGCAACAGAATTCAAGACCTTTTCAATTATGTGTTTTAAAGTGACATGCTAAAATGTGTCCTGTTAAGTTTAGTTTAGTCTCATCTTGAGAAATAATCTAATCGACACAGGGAAATCATTGCTGTAGATAACAACACCTGCTGACCAACTTAGGATGTCTGCAGCTAATGAGAGTTATTTTGGAACCTGCCTGACATCCTGCCAATTTGAAAGTGTATTTCACTTCAAATATACTGTTAAATTAATGTAAGAGGGGACTGAAGCACAACTAATCATGACAGGCTGCCAGACCCCATCACTAAGAGTTTAACAATAGTCTTGTAAGGGGGGCTGTTTCTAGTCTCATGATACAAAAAGGAAATTTATCTTCCAAGATACAAAGTACAAAAGATTCTTTAACATTGGAAATGATAACCTTATTTTTTAACAGAAATACAATTTTTGAAAACTTCATGGTAGGGTATTTCCAAGGAACTATTCATTTTATACCTTATTCTTATTTATCAACCTAGAATATATTGAATAAAAGTATTGCTTTGGAGATTTTGAGATGACTCAACAGGTAGAAAGGCTTGATACAAAGCATGACATCCTGATTCCTGTTTCTCAATGATCAGTTGCATATTTGGGTGTGACATGATATAAGAAATAAGGGAAGGGATGGAGACTTTGCTGATCCATGGTGATCATTGAAAAAAATCCATATATCTAAGGCAATGAGCCTCAAGATTTATGAGAAATCATTTTCTTAAAAATCACATAAAGAAATGATTGATCAAGAAACCTCATATCAACCTCTGGCCTCCAGAGGAATGCATACTCATACACGTGCACATCTAAGTATACACACAACAACAACCAACATACAAATTTAATTTTCCCCAGAGGAAAGAAAACTCTTGTTGGTGTTTTTATTATGCATTTTTATTAGATTTGCATATGCAATAGTTTAGTCCCTGGGAGCTCTGAGAGTACAAGTTAGTTCATATTGTTGTTCATCCTAAGGGGATGCAAAGCCTTCAGCTCCTTGGGTCCTTTCCCTAACTCCTTCATTGGGGACCCTCTAGTCAGTCCAATGGATGACTGTGAGGCTCTATTTCTGTAGTAGTCCGGCACTGGCAGGGCCTCTCAGTAGACAGATATATCAGGCTCCTGTCAGCCAGAATTTGCTGGCATCCACAATACTGTCTGGATTTGATGATTGAATATGGTAAAGATTCCCAGGTGGAGCAGTCTCTGGATTGTCCTTTTAGTCTCTGCTCCATAGTTTGTCTCTGTAACTCCTTCAATGGGTATTTTGTTCCCCCTTCTAATAAGAAACAAAGTATTCACACTTTGGTCTTCTTTCTTCTTGAGTTTCTAGTGGTTTGTGGACTGTATTTTGGGTATTCTGAGCTTCTGGGCTAATAACTACTTATCAGAGAGTGCATACCATGTGTGTTCTTTTGTGATTGGGTTAACTCACTCAGGATGATATTCTCCAGATCCATCCATTTCCCTAAGAATTTCATAAATTCATTGTTTTTAGTAGTTGAGTAGTACTCCATTGTGTAGATGTACCACATTTTCTGTATCCATTCCTCTGTTGAGGGACATTTGGGTTCTTTCCAGCTTCTGGCTATTATAAATAAGGCTGATTTGAACATAGTGGAGCATGTGTCCTTATTGCAAGTTGGAGCATCTTCTGGGTATATACCCAGGAGTGGTATAGCTGGGCCCTCTGGTAGTACTATGTCTAGTTTCCTGAAGAACTGCCAAACTGATTTCAAGAGTGATTTTACCAGCTTGCAATCCCACCAGCAATGAAGGAGTGTTCCTCTTTCTCCACAGGGACTAAAATACCAACCAAGGAGTACGCATGGTGGGACTCATGGCTCCAGCAGCATATGTATAACAGAGGATGGCCTAGTCGGTCATCAAAGGGAGGAGAGACCCTTGGTCCTATGAAGGTTCTGTGCCCCAGTGTAGGGGAATGCCAGGGCCAGGATGTGGGAGAGAGTGGGTTGGTGAGCAGGGGGAGGAGGAACAGAACAGGGCTTTTTTTTGGTCTTGCTTTGTTTTGTTTTGGTTTTTGGCTTTTTTCATTTGTTTGTTTTTTGTTTTTGTTTTCCCAGAGGGAAAACTGGGAGAAGAGACATCATTTGAAATTTAAATCAGGGTTAGAAACCAGAACAAGTGTCTGATCCCTTGGAACTTTGTATACAGGTGTTGTAAGCCTTCCAACATGAGGACTGGAACTGTGTTCTTTATACAATGAGCTATATCTAGCCACAACAAAATATTTTCATTTCATAATTTTTTGTTTATTTGTTTAACCATGAGGATCTGTCTATGTGCCTGTACATCACATGTGTGCATGTGTCTGAGGAAAACAGAAAAAATGATATTGGATCTGGTTGATCTAGAGTCACAGGAGGTTGTGAACTGTTTGGCATGGGTTCTCAGAAATGAACTCAGATCTTCTGGAAGTAAGACAAGTGTTCTTAAACAGTGAGCTATTTCACAATCTTTTCATCATCTTTTCTAGGTCATTTCTTAACCTTTTTATGTGTCCTCACTTTTTTTGTCTTTATTTTCATGTACCAAGTACCTCACATTGAAGAATGGCAGAGGACTGGATTTTATGAACTGAGAAGTGCTGTTCCAAACAATGTCTGCCTGGTGGTGGTGTTGTTAGTGATGGTGTTGGGACACACCTTTAATCCCAGCACACTGGAGGGAGAGGCAAGCAGATCTCTGAGCTTGGTCTTGTCTGGTCTGTAAAGGTAGTTTCAGGACAGCAAGGACTACTCAAAGGAAACAAAACAACAAAACAAACCAAGAACAATAAGTATGTATATGTACTTACTATTTCACATATAGGCTCCTAAATATCAGAATAGTGAATAAAAGAAAAAAAAATCCTTTCATCATTAACTGTTAGCATAACAAGCTCTTAGTTTCAACCGGGAGATGTCCAAACTAAGAATCTCCATATAAAACCCAAAATGAAGTGGAATACACTTATAGCTTCAGAAATTGGGTTAAAGGTGGATCCCTGATGTAAAGAATTTAAGATCCAGTTCAATGAGCAACTACATCAAAAATAAAAGGTACCTGAGGAATAATGGCTGAGGCTGCCCTCTGATCTTCACACATAAGCATATGTACACATGTTTATTCTCCCTCCGTCTTTCTGTCCCTCTCTCACTCTGTCTCTCTGTTTCTCCCTGTGTGTGTTTCTCTGTGACTCTCTCTCTCTCTCTCTCTCTCTCTCTCTCTCTCTCTCTCTCTTTCACTCTCTCTCTCCTCCTCTTCCTCCTCCTCCTCCTCCTCCTCCTCCTCCTCCTCTCTCCCTCTCCCTGCCTCACAAACATATACACACATAATTGATATGAACACGCAATCTAGATTGAACTTAAGAACCTCAATCTAAGGGAATCTCATACCTCTGTTTACAACTCAGAAAGGTTAAACCTAATGTTTTCTTAAATGTAATTTTAAATGTAACATCATGAGAAAAATTAAAATAGTTAAGGTAGATTAGCTTAACTAAGGGACTAGTTGACAAAGGAGTCATCAGAATATAAATGACAAAATAAGACCTATTGAAATGTACCATAATGCCTCACTGAGATCCCTGGAACCAAGGTCTATGAGACATTTTGATAACCAAACTGTCTTCAAGGATAAGGTAGTAACATTTACTGATCAATCAATAATTTGTTGAAAATACGCTAATTGACAATACAGACAGAACAAGGTTGATAGAAGGAATGCTGATTTAATTGCCATGTAAGTCTTGGCAGATATTTGAATGGAAAGACTACAAAGAAATTAATTTTATTAAGTTAGTATAGAAATAATTATACTAATTTAATTGAAATAAATTAAATTGTATATTGTTCTTGTTTATGGATTTTCTTATTCATGGAGAAATAACTGGCAAAAGTGAAATTTATTTAATTTGTTAATGTATTTAATTTGTTAATAAGAACCAAATAACACCAGAACTTCATAGAGGGAGAAATACTATTAGTTAGCTTTTAATCATTTTATATATGTAAAAATATTCTTAAGATGAAAATATACACCATTCAGTGATAGAAAATAAAATTTAATCTATGTAAATGTAAGAGCATTATTAAGCTTGATAATTTAATTTAGAGTTGTTTAAAATTTTGTTTACATATGGTTGGGTATGAAATTTAGATACCTTTCATGGGTGGATTTTAAAAAAAATGAAGTGTCAACTATAATGAAGGTTCCTGATTTAAGTATGAAAAATGGTTACAAAAGAATTAAATGACAAGCATGAAAGTTATAAGTTTAGAATTATAACTCAGAGTCAAATACATGTGACTTGATTTTCACTGACTAGCACTGTTCAACATCTTACATATTAGAACTACAATTCTAAAAATATCAACATGATGGTATAAATTCAAACTGTGGTAAATCTTAGAGTTTAACATTGTTAGTTCAAATTGTGTCACAGTTCTTGGGTATCACACATGTATTAATCATAAATTTATTGTAGGAATAATCACTCATTTTGAGGTACTTTCAAATAAACAAAATCACAACTGAAGCATGGTTTTTGCTGAATTAGTGTCATTTTTACATTATAATAGTCAAAAGATTATATTTACAGGTAGTAAAACAGCAACAATATACACTATGCGGCACAAACTAATTTTCTTCCTTCTTAATTCTCAGTACACTAACTATACTAAAATTGAGCCTATCAGAATTTTGCATCAAACCAGCTTCTGTAGTGGATATTCCCAATTACTATATAATTCAATGGAGAGAGCATGAGATCTTACTATGTCTCACTTTATATGGTATATGAGATTTCTAATCTGAAGAGCTCTCAAAATATTTCTTGGGTTTGAGGAACTGGTTACAGCAGGTCACAGAACTCATGAAAAATATGTTATCTAAATTTATGTATGTTGAAAGGAAGGGAGACTGCAGAAGAGACAGATGAAAATATATGAACTGAGAAATATGCAGATATGATGCATACATTTTATGCTGTTAAATATGAATCACGTTCCAGGGATGTCTATAAGCTCTAGAAACATTTTCCTTTTATTTGCTAATGTGGCTTTGCAATGTATACATGGCACTACATACTGCTCCTTGGTGATTAATTTGTATCTCAGCCTCTTTGTCATCTCTGGTGTTTGAAGGGAGAAAGAAAATTCCAACCCTCTGAAAATCTTTTTGTTTTGATTTTTCTACTCCACATTCCACAGTCATTTAAATGTGTTTTGCTATCTTAAAACATAGCAACGTAGAACAAAATGCACTTAACAATTTGAAGATTGCATACATTTTAGAAGCTATGTACCAAGAAAGTATTGATGGAGATCAGAATTATACTTCTAAATATAACAATTTATATTCTCTTGAAATTTAATGTTGAATTTATTATTATAAGAGTAATGGTGTTGGCAGGTAGAGCTGTTGGAAAGAGATTTGGTCAGGAAGGTGGAGCTCTATGACTGGTCCCATTATAAAAGAATACTTTGCTGATCTTTCTACCATAAGAGACATGGTTAACAATAGATGCCAGGGGAGCTGTAATTTCATACTTACCAGACACAGACTCAACCTGTACTTTAATTTGGTGCTTTGCAGTCTCCAGGCTACAAGCATTACATTACTACTGGGTATAAATCATCCATTTTATAGTATTTTGATGCATTAGCACAAATATACTGCAATAGGCATAGAGTTTGAAGTTTTTATAATTTAGAATTCTCGTCCTAAAGATAACAATGGCATACTTTTATCTGAGTGATGATATTAATTAGAAAATCAATATCAAAGAATATTATTACTATTATTGCTATTATGTTATTACTATTACTATTCTCTTGTATAATATACCATACTTCAGTTTCCCCTCTCTCCACTCCTCCCAGTTCCTCTTCTACCTTCGCTCTAACCCAGATCCAACTCTTTTCTATTTCCCTTCAGAAAAGAGCAGGCCTCCAAATGATGTCAACTGTATGTAGAATAACAAAATATAATAAGACTAGGCACAAACACATATATTGAGTTTGGAATAAGGGAACCAAATATGAGGAAGAGGGTCCCAAGAGCAGGTAAAAAGTCAGAGAAACCCCCATGTCCACTGTTAGGAGTGACTCAAAACACCAAGCTAACAACTTACTTCAGAGGACCTAACACAAATTCAAGCAGACTCCTTTATTGCCTCTTGACTCTATGTGAGGCCCTGTGAACACTTCTGAATTGATGCTGTATTCCAAGTTCTCCTTTGTTTTTGACCACTCTGCCTCGTACAATTCTAGTTTCACATGATTTGTGGAGTTCTATGTGTTCCTAGGAATTGGACGCAGTGGAGCTCTATAATTTGAACTCTTTCATCTCTGTATCTGCAACCATCAATGGCCAGAGGAATCCTCTAATACAAAAGGTTCATAAGATGCCCCAAACAAAGGGGTGTTGGGGTGAGCTGGAGGTATGGGAGGTGAAGGAAGTGGGGAAGTGGAGGATGGGGTATGGAGCACCCTCTCAGAGACAAAGGGGAAGAGGGATGGAGTGAAGAACTCTTGGAGCTGAGACCTGGAAGAGAGACATTTGGAATGTAAATAAAGGAAAAAAGAATACTAAGTACACATGACAATGTTTAAATCAGGATCACAAAGTATCTAGATTTTATCTAAGTGGAGATTAATGAGCAACTGGAATTTTAAATAATGCATTTCCCTAAAAGTACAATATTAGATATGGCTCTTGTTCCTGCTACTATTTTCTGAAAGATAATTTTTAGTAGAAGCAAGAAATATATACCACAAACACTATTTTCATATAAACTACATTACTTAAAATTATACATATTAAGTACCTTTTGAAATAGCCTATATTTCTTTAGAAGCATTCTATGGTATCTTTGTATTTTAGAAAAATTACATGAACTATGAAGACCTTCCTCTTTTATAATTAATATCATAAAGATTCTTTTGCAGGTGATATTGGACCTTCAATTTCTGCTCAATTTTAAAAAAGTCATTGCATGCCTCTTTTTGCCATCTCTGACTCATCAACCACATCTTTGTTTTGGGGGGAAAACAGTTTTCATCATTTATTCTCAGTTGTGAAATGATGTATATTTTATCTGAGATGCAGATCTTTTTCAAAAAATTATAGAAGACACAGAAGTCTCCATACAGACCCTGACACTTGTGTGTATCTCATCTGTGTCTTTGATAGAGAAGACATGATTATAAAATACATGATTGGTTTCTATTTACTGGTAATTTTTTATATATAATATCTCATTCTCTATTTGTTATTGTATGTACTTTACATCCTAGTATCAGCCTGCTCTCCTCTCAGCACCTCCTCAAGTATATTTTGATCATAAACTTTTCCCTTCCTCAGCTCCTTCTGCATCTTCATATCCTCCCTACCCACCAAAGTTCATGCTCTTTAACTCTCTAAAAAGAAATCACAAATGAAACCACAACATTCTTTAAGTAATAAGTTTATAAAAATACAAACTATAATAACTTGAAAAGAGTATTTTTAATGATGATAGTATTCTTTGAATCACAATATCAAAGAAGTAAGTATCATTATAAATAGAACTTTAATATTTGTCCATTGAAAATAACTTCATAACTGTATCTGTAGAGGACAAAATATCAAAAAAAATATAGATTTTAAAAATACAGGTAAGCTCCATTGGTCCTTTCTCTAACTCCTTCACTGGAGACCCTGTACTCAGTTCGATGGATGGCTGTGAGCCTCTACATCTGTATTAGTCAGGTACTGTCAGAGCCTCTCAGGAGATTAGCTATATTTAGGCTGGCTTGCCCTTCCTTCAGTCTCTGCTCCATAGTTAATCTCTACAACTCCTTCCGTGGTTATTTGGTTCCCCCTTTTAAGAAGGAATGAAATGTCCACCTTTTGGTCTTCCTTCTTCTTGAGTTCCTTGTGGAATGTGGGTTGTTCTTCCTGTATTCCAAACTTCTGGGCTAATAACCATGGAGCTGAGGGGTTTACAGCCCCTTAGGATGAACAACAATATGAACTAACTAGTACCCTCAGAGCTCCCAGGATCTCAACCACCAACCAAGGACTGCACATGGATGGGTCTGATTATTCTGGCAGCATGTGTATAGTAGAGGATTGCAAATTCGATCATCAATAGGAGGAGAGGACCTCTGCCCTGTGAAGGTTCTGAGTTCCAGTGTAGGGGAATGCCAGGGCCAATAAGTGGAAGAGGGTGGGGTGACAGACATGGGGAGGGGGGAGGCAACAGGGGTTTGTTTTTGTTGTTTTTGTTTGTTTCTTTGTTTTTTGGAGGGGAAACTGTGAAAAGAGAAATTTACATGTAAATAAAGAAAATATCTAATAAAAAAATAGAGGTAAGCTATGAACCTGCTTGACATATGTGAGAATTATGCTATGTACATGAATACAGATTTCAGATTTTCTAACACTGATGTTTTACTTTAGCTTCTATAGAGAGCAGAGAGGAAGACAAAGGCCACCCAGAGATTTCTCCTCCTAGGGATCCAAACTGCAGTCAGCAAACCCAAGCACTGTTGATGCCAAGAAGTGATCGCTGACAGGAGCCTGGTTTAGCTGTCTTCTGAGTGGCTCTGCCAGAGCTTGACCAATACAGGTGCAATTGCACACAGCCAAACAACCAACTGAGTGCAGGACTTAGGGCAAGGTCTGAAGAGCTGAAGGGGTTCCCCATAAGAAGAACAGCAATATCAATCAACCAGACCTCCCAAAGCTCCAAGAGACTAAACCACCAACCAAATAGTACACATGGGGGGACCTATGGCTTCAACTGGACATGTAGCAGAGGATTGCCTTATCTGGTACCACTGGGAGGGAACCCCTTGGGTCTTGTGGAAACTCAGTGGACCCTGCATATAGGAATGCTGTGGAGGGGTAGTGGGTTTGTGGAGGGGAAAATGTGAAGGGGGATAACATTTGAAATGTAAGTGAATAAAATAACCAACAAAAAATATCGAAAAAATAAAAGGACTTTGAGGCTAATATAGGAATTATTAAGTATATGTTCATTGTTTCCTCTTATTTTATTATAATTTTATTGACTATCTCCTAATTTATCCTAGCAAAGATTTTTAAAAAATAGAATCATTATAATATTGATAAATATTGTTGAAAATAAGGCTAGTTACATAATTAGGTATGACCAACTGTTAAGTTTTGCCACATAGTTAATTAACTTCAGTTTACTATTATATAATAGCTTATTTACTCCTGAAAGTTGACCTACATGATCTTAGTTAAGAAACTGGACTCTGGTGGTGATCTTGCTTCAGTTAGAATTAAGCTGAAAATCAGTTGTGTGTTGTCATGGTAGGCATCTTCATTGCTTCTGGTTTAATTTAGAAATATTTGTTTAAATTTAGTTTTTAAAGAATTTATTTGGAAAATAACTAGGATTGTCTATTTTCAAGGATTTATCCTGATTGCTTTTAGAAGAGATGTTTCATTTTAGAGGCTCATGACATACCTGGTTTTGGAAATAGAGAAGACTGGCAAACTGACTCTTCAAATAGATTCCCTAATACCATTCAATGCTGTTCAGGAAAAAAAGATTTAGGAAGCAGAATAAGAACAGAAATCAACAAAAGTAAGCCAAATAGCATGTGGAACAGGATGTCCCTGAGGACATCACTATGGAAACAAGGGAAGCTCAAGTTAGAAATACTAGAGAAAAAGAAAGTGCTGGAGGGAAACAGAGCCCGAATCAAATTAGACCAAAATCTTGGGTCTGCAGATGAAGCAGTATTTATAATTCCTTACAATGCATGTTTGTATTTCATATTTCTTTTCTCATGATGGTGCTAGACTCTGTAAACACCCATGACCAGAAGGACCAGGCATTCCAACTCAGCAGCACTACTTCATCATAACAAAACTTATTTCAAGCTACATTAAGCTTCCCTAGCTGGGCTAAAGATGATGCCACCATAATATTTGTTTCTTAAAAAAAAAAAAATAGGAAAAACAGCTTTTGTTCACTAGCCAGTGAGCTGAGACTGCTGTATCTGAAAATCTTCAATGAACTTCAGAGTTATAAATTAAATCCTGGTCTTCAGAATAATAAATTAATCTCTAGTTTTCCCTTTGCTTTCTGAGGAAAGAAAAACAACTCAAATAATTTTGAAATCTCCGAAGATACGCCTACACTTTGAGAAGAGTTTCGGAAAAGAGTGGCAATCCAACTATAACACAAAGGGATGTGGAATTTTATTACTCATTTGTATGTCAGGCCATGCTGAATTTATTTGTAAATCTTGCTAGTCACCAAGTTTGTAAATTCTACAGCCTAAAGAGTACATTGTGAGTCTCAATTCTAAGCAGTTAGGTTTGTTGCCATATATAAGATACAGAGGATTAAACACTTTGTAGTTGTTATCTGCAAATTCCGAGTTGATTTTTTTCTCAGCCATTTATATCAATTGCTCACATCTTTCTTGTTTTCCACATTATGAGTTAATTATAGCTTCCTACCCATTCCGGTAGGATAGATAAAGATATGTTTGCAATTATTCAAACTTCAAGTTACCAAAAATACCATGTATCAGAGGGACAGCAATTATTTCTGCTTCCTTATTCCCAGGGAAAAAGGGAAAATACTCTGATTATAATCATGTAATAAAGCCTTTGCTTTTAAACTACCTTGTAATCCCTGTGGACTAGTGCTTGATCCTATAAGATAATACACACTGTGCTGTGCTTACTTGAGGTCTGAACTTGACATATTTTAAATGAATTAAATAATTTGGCAAGTATAGCATTTGTTAGAATGCCCTTTGCTTAATTTTTATGATATCTGTGCTAAAAAGTACAGCACTATTTAAAGTCAGTGACTAATGAGTGAGGAGCCAGCTTATAGTGGATGAGGCCACTCCTGAGTTGGTTGTCTTTCATATTATAAGAAAATAGGCTCAACAGGCCATGATGAGCAAGCAGCACTCATCCACAGAGTCTGTGTCAGACCCTGCCACCAGGTTTCTGCCCTATTTGAGATTGTGACATGACTTCCATGATGAGAACTGATGTGGAAGTGTGAGCCAAATAAACTCTTTCCTCTCTAACTCACTTTTAGTCATGGTAATTCACCACAGCAATGGGACCCATTATTAAGTCAGTGTGCTTGATATAACTTTCTTTTTAAATTTTTAAAATAAGCTTTTCAGATTATAATTGAATCACAGCAATACTTCATTTTTTATCCCCCAACATGCACACACACACACACACACACACACACACACACACACATGCACACATACACACCTCTTTGTGCATATGCATGCATATGTGTGTTCATAATACATAAATGTAAGCCTTTCAATTTGTTTAATCCTACTTGGATGTATGTTTTTAGACTGCCCATTTGTCATTGGATAATTAGCAAGTGTGTAGTCTTCCTGGAAAAGAATAATTTCTTCTGCTCTCACCATCCCTTAGTTGTATGTAGTTCTCTGGGGTGAAGACACTGAGTTTTCACCTTTCCTTATTTGTATTGGTGTCATCTTTGTTCAGCTTATGCTTAAGGACACATGCTGGTAAGAGACTCCATTTGTGTAGTTCCTTTAAGAGACACAATCTCGAAGCAACTCTCTTTTCTTTGTCTTTTAACATCTATCCCTGCTCCCACTCCAACATTCTTCTGAAATAAATTCTGAGCTTTGGATATTGGAGCATTGTTGTAGATGTATAGTTGGGACAAATCTCCAAAACTCTGCATTTTTCCCAGTCACAGTGTGCATAATAACTTTCATCTGTTGCAAATGTAAATTTCTTTGGTGAGGGATCTTGAGCCATTAGCCATAGAAATGAGAGGAAAAGGAGGAAAGAAGTGGTTTCTCATCCCTCAAGTTTGTTGTTTTTTTTTAATGCCTCATTTTAGATGTTATTGATCATCTCTGAGATGGATTTGTTTTGTCATTTCATTGGTACACTCCTTGGTTTGCCAATTAGGTACATTAGAATTAAGTGAGGAGAAGAACCTCAATTGAGAAAATGCCTCCATTTGATTTCTGTAGGTAAGTCTGTAGGACATTTTCTTGAATAATCATTGACCTGGGAGATGCCAATGCACTGCAAAGGGTAGTAACCCTGCACAAGTCATCTTGAGTATTATAAGAAAATTGTTTGAGTAAGCGATGGAGAACAAACAATAATCAGTGCTCCTCCAAGGTTGTGGCTCCACTTCCTGCCTCCAGGACTCTGTAGTACTTTATTTATTGTCCTTCCTTACTTCAAGGACGGACTGTTCCTGGAATTCTAAGATTGAATAAGCCGTTTCTCCCTCAAATTTGTTCTATCGAAGTGGTAGAAATTTTACTGAAAAAAAAATTAATGTAGGTTCTAGTCTTAACTTTCTGAATCTTCTACTGGATGAAAGCTAAAGTTATTTATCCTACCCTTTGAAGTTTTGTGTTATAACAAGACTTCAACTATTTTCAAACCTTAAATATATATCTAAAAGTAAAATCAGCAATACTCAGGTTTCTACAAGTATATCTCATGAATAAACACTTAGTTATATCTTTATGAATCAAGCTATGTATCAGGTTTACATTTTGGCAATTTATGATCTTCACAAACACTTAATTTTTAGCACATCTAACTTTTACTTGTATTAAAGTTATGAACCATGACTTACAGACATATTATATTTTACAGATGAAACTAGATTTTGACTTTATTTCTAATAATAGTAAAATAAATTAAAAATGACCCTATTTTCGTACTTAAAATGTTGCATACTAGTAGTTTAATCAGTTGGTTTTTTATCATTAAATTTGGTTTGTAGACATTTCAAGTTCAGTTTATTTTGTTTCATTATAATGTAAATGTTCTCTTAACAAATTCTTTAAAAACTATACATTTCAAGCAAGTTTTAAGTGTTTCTCTTTACTTTATCTTCACCAGCATCTATAGTTTGTTTCTGGATACTCACCATTCTGACAAGGACAAGCAAAATATCAATACAGTTTTGATTTCAATGTATATATTCTTATAACACAAGATATTTTTAAAATATTTTCCTACAAAGTAAATACTTCATCCATATGTTTCTGACTAAACTTTTGTTTCTCCAATTTTATTGTTCCCCAAGTTGGGTAATATTGACAGCTTTCAATACACTCAAAGTTTGAGTGCACATGTTCAGTCAGTAGTAGATTGATTATATGCACAAAACATACTCTATCCTAAAAACACCTAAAATTTTTAGTATAAAAATTTATAAACAAGATGCAAATAACTAATTCCTTATTTGAATAGTGTAACCTAGAAATAACTAAGCCTTCAGGAGGCATATGCAATACATGTGCAAGAGGTACACCATTTTTCATAGAGTGATTGAGGATACTTACACGTTGGTATGTGTTAACATCTAGAGACCAATTACCATTTGCTGAAGGAGAGCAACTCTATTGGTGACTACTTCAATCTTTCTTCTCTGTACTTGTTACATTGGAAGCTTTTATTTTGTTATTTTGTTGTAATTCTTTATCTTCCCTACATTTTGTTTTTCCTCTCTCCATGAACATTCAGTTTTAGCTATTGAAATCTTCTATATGATAATTTCCATTTATTTTATCTTTATAAGTTATATGTTATTATGATGCAGATGCATTTCTCAGTGTCCTGAAAAGAGCTGACAGTGCCCTTGCCTGCTAATTGTAAACTCAGAGCATGTTCCCTTATATTCAATTTCTATTTAAATGAATCCTCATTGTCTTTGATTGTAAGTGGATGTTTGATGTTTATTACATGTTTCTCTAAATACTAGGATTTGTGAATGGCATTCTTTAAGATGTCTGAAATATATTATCTTCTTGAGAGAAGTTTTCCACTTTGTTTTGATAGACAGATTAAATTATTACATGCAAATTCCCTTGATATCCTCAAACTTGGCTTCATTGCATTTTAGATATTTTATTCCAGTATTGTCATTGAATGCTTCTGGGAGTTCAGAAAATGATAGCTGAAACTACTTTGAAATGAATGAGACAGAAGTTCCTCAGAAGCATGAAGGTTAGGCTGATATTCCTCTAATATTCTGTGTAAAATGTATTCATAAATAAATGTTCGAATTTATGATTACTGAAAGTAGGTCATGAGGTCATTTGCAGGGTGTTAGAATGAAACCAATTTGAAAGGAATATTGTGATGCTTCTCAGCAATACTTGACTGTAGAAAAATCAGAGAAGAGAGGTTTTCTGAATTGTCAAACTTAGTCAGTTATAAATAGGTCATATTTTTTTCCAATCACATTCATGCATGGATGTCCTTTCTATTGGGACCTATGCATACAGGTAGACAATTTCCATGATTTTGGAAATTATCCTTTCAGAATGGTATCATGCCAAACAAAAATTTGTCCTGTATTGTTTACCACTATAGAGGTGGTGGAAGCTAAAAGAATGAAGCCAATAAATAAAGCAGTTAAATTCTCATATAATAGCCAACTTTATTCAGAGCATCAAATAATTTATACTCTGAGTGTTAAAGGAGAAGCATGAGTCCAGTGTACAATCACAAAGGCAAGCTTCTCATGGTAGACAAACAGCATGCAACAAAAACATGGTTTATTTTCTATAGCAGTATATAAACAAATGACAATAACCAGTTGTAATAAGAACATAAAGTAAACACATGAGATCTTTCTCCTACATCTGAGAGGCATGAACTCTTAAGGTTTCTAAGAATGAGTTCATGTTTTAAAGAAAGTTAGGTCACACAACTCTTTTCTTATTTTCTTAGAGTTTTCACACAAGCACAGCATTTTTTCAAGTGACTCTACTTTTGGATCATATTTCAATATCTCCTCCTTAAGTGAAGGATATCCAGAACAGCTTTGATTTGAGATGTTGTAGATGAATTTAATTGTCATTTGATGCATAAGTACCCTTTAAGCAGGCAAATTTTAAACATGATGTAATATAAGGATAGTTGACAATCTTGTGTGTAATACTCTGTCATCAAGAAGAGGGATTCAGTATATCTCCAGTACTATTGATCATAAATATGAGAGAATAGCTTGAAAAGAGACCCATATGATTAGTATTTCTACTATCATTTAAAACATAATTCCATATTAACTTTTTAATTAGAACACAAATGTTATGGTATCTTATGAAACTAGGAATTAATTCAGCTCCTAAGGGAGAAGAAAATACAGTCCCTTATCCAGCTGAATGAATGAGTCTATACAGTCCCACATTACAGTAATAAGCACTGAGTCATTACTAAAAATAACAGGAGCTGGATTCATCCAATCTGCATGTTGAACTAAAGAAGAACAAGAAACATAAGACAAATACACATGCTTAGTGGTCACCGACACAAATGTCAAAGCAGTTAACATAAGCAGAAAGAGATTCTCGGGGAACATAAGGCTCTAAATATTTCATAGAATAACGTCTCCCTTGTTACATAGGACAACAACATGGCCTTAAGTGGGCAGACTTGGTATATGAGGAGAGATGGTCAATATTCCTTTTAACCCTTTAACTGAAGATTTGCTATATTTTGGTGATTTTCTGTTTCCTTTCCCTCCACAACTGCCCTTGATGTCCTGGGCTGGGAGCGGAAGGGAAACCAGTGATATTTCAGTGGATCCATCTGCAGTGAACAAAGTAGTACCAACTACCACCTCCCAAATTTATTCTGGAGAAGAAAAATCAGTCTAATCAGTTTGCAGATTTATTTCTTCAATAAAACAAGAGAGGGAGTTGGGCAGTGGTGGCATATGCCCTTAATCCCAGCACGTGGGAAGCAGATGCAGGTGGATTTCTGAGTTCGAGGCCAGCCTGATCTATAGAGTAAGTTCCAGGACAGCCAGGGCTACACAGAGAAAACCTGTCTTGAAAAAAAAAAAATTAATGATCGAATTTGCAATCCTCTACTATACACATGCTGCCAGAACAATCAGACCCCTCCATGTGCAGTCCTTGGTTGGTGGTTGAGAACCTGGATGCTCTGAGGGTACTAGTTAGTTCATATTGTTGTTCGTCCTAAGGGGCTGCAAACCTCTCAGCTCCATTGGTCCTTTTTCTAACTCCTTCACTGGGGACCCTGTACTCAGTTCGATGGATGGCTGTGAGCCTCTACATCTGTGATAGTCAGGTACTGTCAGAGCCTCTCAGGAGATAGCTATATTTAGGCTGGCTTGCCCTTCCTTCAGTCTCGGCTCCATAGTTAATCTCTGCAACTCCTTCTGTTGGTATTTGGTTCCCCCTTTTAAGAAGGAATGAAATGTCCACCTTTTGGTCTTCCTTCTTCTTGAGTTCCTTGTGGAATGTGGGTTGTTCTTCCTGTATTCCAAACTTCTGGGCTAATAACCATTTATCAGAGAGTGCATACTGTGTTTGTTCTTTTGTGATTGGGTTACCTCACTCAGGATGATATTCTCCAGATCCATCCATTTCCCTAAGAATTTCATAAATTTATTGTTTTTAATAATTCAGTTTATATAAGAAAATCGCATAGTTTACCAACTGGATAATGATTCCCTTCCTTATATAGTGACTTTAAAATAAAATTTGAAAATCAATAGAGTTCTATAATGCCCTTCTAAATTTATTGTTAATTAGTTAAGTTTAACATAATACAGAAAAGACCATATGCATATAATTATTAATATTGGGTGATATTGGGCCATCTGTTGATTTACTAATTTAGCAAGAAGAGGAAGAGAAGCCATTAACATTTTCTGGCCTTTAGGGTGTAAATAAGTCCCTTCTCAAATTTTATCCTCTGTGCTATAATACCTGGAACAGACAATTTAGAGGGGAAAGTAATTAAAGGCAATGAAGGATCCACAGAGTCCTTTAGTCTGGATTCAAATAAATGTAGTCTTTTTCCCCCCAGAGATCATATGCAAGGACTATCAATATTTTCTACAGTTTTAAATAGATGGTTCTGTACATTGATTTTGTTAAAATTGCACTGTAAATACCAAGCATGGGTCATGAGGTCAGAAGAAATTTGTAAAGATACATTATCTTCTTGTGTTCCCTAGCTTGACTAGGTTATAAACTTCGTATTTTAATAGTCTCTCTTAAATACTTTTCAGAAAGTAGATAGAATTTGACTATATTTATTTTCAAATCCTCACTCCATGCTTCAGACTTATTTTCAAACAATGGAAAATACATGTTTAAAGGAAGCTCCAGTATAAAAGCCCAGTGTGTGATCACCTGTAGAATTTTTGGTACAGTTTTTACTTTTGATTTTACCTGCATGGAAAAAAATACTCCTTTTCTGTCTCTTTAAAAATTTCAATATTTGATCATTCACACCTTGTATCCATTTGAGGAACTGGCCATCTCTTTTTCATAATTAATATCCTTTTTATATTCCTTAAGCATTTTATAGCAGTCTTAGTAACACCTAAGTGACTCAAAATTGAATGGAGTTATCTTCCCTTGTTTGTATGCCTTTCCAAGGGACTTTCAGACCCTCTTCCATGTTTCTTTATCTAAAGTTCCTTCTTAATGAAATCAGGTATTATAATCATAAGCAACTGGCAAATATTTTATTACTTGTAATTTTTTTTTTTATTTATTTATTTTTTTTTTCTTTTAGATATTTTCTTTATTTACATGCGAATTTCTCCTTTCCCAGTTTCCCCTCCAAAAAACAAAAAAACAAACAAAAACAAACCCCTGTTGCCTCCCCCCTCCCCATGCCTGCCACCCCGCCCTCTCCCACTTTCTGGCCCTGGCATTCCCCTACACTGGGGCATAGAACCTTCACAGGGCCAAGGTCCTCTCCTCCTATTGATGATCGATTTTGCAATCCTCTACCATACACATGCTGCTTGAACAATCAGACCCCTCTATGTGCAGTCCTTGGTTATTACTTGTAATTTTAATACTTGTATTCTTACTTCCATTAAAAAAATCACACACAAACTTGACATAGACAAACTCTTTACTTGTTTCTGGTCCATTACTCTTACTCATTTTCTTCTGATTGAGTCTCTACTCTCTTCTATCACAGTCAACTACAGTTTCTTGTTTTAGGTGCCACTTGTTGACCACTCTAGAGGTGTTGGAATCTGGGAGAATGGAGGCAATACATGAGACAGAATAGACTAAAGTCTCATGCAATAGCCTATTTTATTTAGAGCATTAGGAAACATTTACTCTATTACAGTAGTCACATGAATAAAGCATACAATAAAAAGAGCTAGCCTCATGTGGCAGCCAAGAGGCACATGGTGGGCAAGCTTCATATGGTAGTCAAGCCACATGCAGCAACTGAATACTTTTCCATAGGAGCATATAAACAAATAACAATAGCCAGTTGTAAAGAATAATCTGAAATAAACTCACTTTGATATGCTGCACCTCGGAAGCTCACAAAAGAATAATCCAAGAACAATGAAGAACTGCAAGTCCCAAGTTTTCTTATCTTAATTTCTCAGTTACTCTCACTTCTGGCACTGTTTCATATGTAGACTAAACATGGGAATTCATGTGTAAAAACACTCTAGTCACCAAGCCATGTCCCTAGCTCATACCTTTATTAAGCAAATCTGTTATTTTCACTCTTTACCATGTAATTTGTTTTTAAGAGTGCTGGTCATAACTTTTATGGTTGTCAACACTGGCCAAAATCTTTCTTACTTTTTATAAATCAAAATATTCTTGGGGGTGTGATTTATCATAATTCATGTAGTGATCTCTCTTACATTTTCAGGACTGCGTGTGCAGTCTCCAAGTAACAATGATACCTACAGTATATGATGTTTACTGTTCTTGGTGGTGAATTACCTAGTCATGTAGGTAGAGAGCCCTTTTATGTAGGCCTAACCAGAGTCACATTTCTGCCTTAATGTTGATGGTGTTCCTCATAATAGCTATTTCAATGAGTTTTGTATTCTCTTTTTCAGATAAATAACTATATTTCTGCTACTTCATTGTAGCAGGAAACAAAAATCCTGTACCACCTGCTCAATGTATAAGTGTTGTGGTGAAATATAATTATTCTCTGCAGTCCATTTGAATTTTCCCTCAAGGCTTTAACATGTTGCAATATTTTAAAAATAACTTTTTTTGCTCAAGGAAAGGAATATGAAAAACCCAATTCTTATTTAGTAGAAATATTTCCTTGTTTTCTTGCTTAGTTTTTGTTGAGTATGTTGTGATAAACTAAAATGTGATACTAAATGCAATTTGTGGTCTCTAATTTTATGAGATGTTTAGATATGAAATATAAGTTTTTGAAAATTGAAATATGCATTTATATGTTTTTGGCTTTGTTTTTTGGTTTTTTGGTTTTTCAAGACAGGTCTCTCTGTGTAGCCCTGGCTGTCCTGGAATTCACTTTGTTCACCAGGCTGGCCTCAAACTCAGAAATCTGCCTACCTCTGCCTCCCATGTGCTGGGATTAAAACATGTGAACTACCTGAGAAGGGAATTCTGCTTTCTTTTGATCTGCTTACAGGCTTTTCAGTCTCTTACCTATTCCAAATTTTGTGAGCAATTACCCATGATGTACATTATTGCTTTGGTGATTGATTCAGTTGTCTTTTTTGTTGTTGTTGTTTTGTTTTATGATTTTTAGAGACAGGGTTTCTCTGTGTAGCCTTGGCTGCCCTGGAAGTCACTCTGTAGACCAGACTGACCTCCAACTCAGAAATCCCCCTGCCTCTGCCTCCCAAGTGCTGGGATTAAAGCCATGTACCACCACCACCCAGCTGATTGAATTGTTTTACAGGTATCTAGTCTCTTAAAAATAATAAATAACCCCAGTGAAACTTTACTTGTTCAGCAAGTGAATAGTCTATGGTCTTACTTTGGTCTGTCAATGTTACACATGATGTAAACAGAAATTTGTTCTTTCCTTCCCAGGAACAATATTATATATTTTTCTCAAAATTACATAATTTCTCTAGTCTCTTTTTCCAGTATCTTTCTTTTTTTATGAGAAATTTTCTTTCTAATAAAATTACATGTCATATGATATCTCCTTTCCCAGTTTCCCCTCCAAAATACAGAAAAACCCCCATAAAAACAAAACAAACAAACACAGAAAACCCTGTTCCCTCCCTTCTCACCCTGCTTGCCACCCCACCCTCTCCTGCTTCCTGGCCCTGGCATTCCCCTATGCTGGGGCATAGAACCTTCACAGGACCAATGGCCTCTCCTCCTATTGATGACCTACTAGGCCATCCTCTAAATACATATGATGCTGGAGTGATAAGTCCTACCATGTGTACTCTTTGGTTCTTGTATCTTTCTTATGTTAATTAGTATTAACTTCCATCTAAAATATTCTCTGTTGTAAATTGTTAGAAATGTGTAATGTGTAATGTGTGTGTGTGTGTGTGTGTGTGTGTATGTGTGTGTGTGTGTGTGTGTGTATGTGTATGACTAGGGCCTGTTAACCCTTTAGAAGAATATGGGGTTGAACAAAGATTTGGATGAAGGCTAAACACTAAGTGATCTGTGGCCTTATAATCTTACTATTTATGCTTTATTAAGCACTGGTTCCTTTTATCTTTAAATCTCTGTTCTTTAGGAAGTACTGTATTTTTACTTTATACCTTTCTGTGCTTTATTAACTGATGGATACTTAATTTTTTCTTGACCTTCTGTCCTTTAATAAGTGCTGGAAATGTAACTCTTTGTACTTAAATATATACTGGTCTCTTACTTTGTAACTCTCACTAATTATTCCTTAGTATGCACTGGTTTCTTATTTTTGTGCTCAAATAAGCACTGATTCCTTACTCTGGAAATCTCTTATTATTTTTGCTTTAAGTAAGTGTTGCTTTCTCTCCTCTCTGTCTTATAGACCTCTCACTGGTCTGTTGAGAAGTTTGGAATTCATTAATGCTTTGTGATCAAGAGAGAAAAAGAAAGGGAAGAAAGAAGTCACTTACACAGACAATACACACATGAGATGAAACAGAAATGGCTACATCACCTTTACTATTTTCAGCCTTCTATAGATTTTAGACAAAAAGTTCTCTATGAAAGAAAGAATTACATCATAGATAAAAATGTTTATAAAAGGGGAGTAAGAGAAGGACATCAAGAAAAAGGTCAAAGCAGTACTTTATTCTGTAAACTCATTATAAATCCAAAGGAAGAGTTTTAAATGGCCTTACTTTTTAATACTGCACACTGGTCACTACTACATCCTTAGACCTGAATGTTTTTCCATGAACAAAAAATTTGTCCCAAGCCTGTATCTTTTTGGAGCATAATTGTGAAAGCTTGTTTTATTTCCTATTATGCAGCCTTTACTTATTACTTATAAGTTATATGCCTAGGAGAGGTAGAGCTGGGTCCTCTGGTAGTACTATGTCTAGTTTTCTGAGGAACTGCCAAACTAATTTCCAGAGTGATTGCTCCAGCTTGTAATCCCACCAACATGGGAGGAGTGTTCCTCTTTCTCCACATCCTTGCCAGGTTCTGATGTCACCTGACTTTTTGATCTTAGCCATTCTGACTGGTGTGAGATAGAATCTCAGAGTTGTTTTGATTTGCATTTACCTGATAATTAAGGATGTTGAACATTTCTTTAGGTCCTTCATGGCCATTCAGTATTCCTGAGTTAAGAAGTATTTATTTAGCTATGTACCCCATTTTTAATTGGGCTATTTGGTTCTTTCGAGTCTAACTTCTTGAGTTCTTTGTATGTATTGGATATCAGATATAGGATTGGTAAAGATCCTTTCCCAATCTGTTGGTTGCCATTTTGTCCTATTGACAGTGTCCTTTTCCTTACAGAAGCTTTTCAATTTTATGAGGTCCCATTTGTCAATTGATGATCTTAGAGCATAAGCCATTGGTGTTCTGTTCAGAAAAATTTCCCCTGTGCCCATTTGCTTGAGGCTCTTCCCCATATTCTCCTCTATTTGCTTCAGGGTATCTGGTTTCATGTAGAGGTCCTTGATCTACTTAGCCTTGAGCTTTGTACAAGGAGATAGGAATTTTGACCCATTGCAAGTGTCTTCATTAATTACTATCCAGTGTGCATGAAGTTTTTCTGACCTACATTGAGAGCCACACAAATCTATCTATCTATATATATACATAAGTATTTAAAGGACAGTTTGTCAGGATAAGCATTTATTGAAATATCAGTAGGTTCTTTCATAAGGCCTATGATTGCTGTAGTCATAAATTCTTAACCACATTTAAAGTTTCAGGCATTAGAACTCTCCCGTGTATAATACCTCATAGTCCACCATACAGCTCTTAGTTACATCTAGAACTGTCATTGCACTGGTCGTGCACTTTGTCTTTGAGGCCAATACTGCAGCATGAAAGATCTAGGCCTCAAGGAGATCATTGAGGCATTTTGTTCCCCAGAACCTAGGTAAATGCTCAGGCAGGAAAAGAGTTTGCTGCTCAGTTGAGATTGATACCTCTGTATCCTCCATCCAAAATAACAACTACAGCAACCATGTCTCATCTTCTAATTATGGTCGGAAATCAAGAAAAATGTCTAATGACTGTGTTATTTTGGTTTCTTTGGGGACCTTAATTACTAATAACTCAAAGTATCTTGTGCTAACACTGAGATTTTTTATTTAATAATTTTTTCTTCTTAAAATATCATTGTTTATGCAAGAGAACTTTATTAAAATTTATTTTTTTATAGACTTTGCTTTTGACTAGTATATAAACTAATGGGTTTCCATAAGACTTGGTCATATCCAATTAGTTTTGGTTAACTCACTGCTTTACATTTCTATTCTCCAGTATCATTTTCCTCACTTAGGATGTGAATGACAAAAAGCTAGTGTTATCAGAAATTGAGTTGAAATGAAAAAAATTATACTAAGAATGTTGAATACTGCATATTTTTTTCTTCTACTCAGATGGTATCATCGAAAACATCAATGTATTATTAAGTGGGAATAAATTTGGATAGAAGCAACTGTACTAGAAATAGGTCTATAACTTGAGCATGAAGGGTGCTTAAAACAAGATAAATAGGAAGGTTAATAGAATGCATGTGTGAAAAGTAAAGGGGGTACTACAGGAAGCAAGAGAAGTGATGACATTTATAACTGAATGGTATGTGAAAGCCATGTGCAATTATTTCTTTAATAATATATTAATATAGCAAGGGTAAAAAAATATAGTGGATTCTATGTGCATTCTGAAATTTGATCACTTTATTAAGTGGTAAAACTAATTTTAATAACATTGAAGTTGTCATAAATAAAATATCCCAGAAATTCTTATAGAAACAGTGGCCATACAAAGAAACTAAATATATAGACGCCTTACCTATAGACACCTTACCTATAGACACCTATAGACGTACCACAATACTTTGAAGTTTGCTACGTCTTTGTATTTTTACATATTGCTTGCTTATGATATCTCCTGTTACTCTATGTTCAACTGGAGTGTTTTGAGAATTAAGCCTTATCTTGAATACAAATACATATCTCTAGCATAAAAAAACATGACCTCAAAGCAAAATTTTAATAATATTCTTTCAAAATGAAAAATATTTCTCACTTAAATGTAAACTCAATTTCAAATTTCTTTTCTATCCTAATCTGAATTACAAATTTGATCAATGATTTCAGCATTATTAGAAAATTTTAGAAGAAATAATTTAATACGTGAGCATGTTTACTATTTTAGATGAAATTAGGCCTTAGCCTGTGTGAAAACTTCTTGATGTGGTGGAAAGCAATTTTCACTGCTGCTTTATATCCACTATTTTAAGGAAGAGAAGACTGGGGAGAGCCTTTTTGGAGGCCAATTACTTTATTAAGAATTTTTAGCTTTCAATATAAAATATAAGAGTGATGAGTACCTTTATGATTCTTGCTATTTTTCTATTATTTAAATGTTTATATATCATTTAGGACAAACTGATCCAGGTACAAGGTTGGAAGATGCAAACTTGTGATTAGAAATTTAGTTGGCTATGGAATAATAGTGAGACTCTGGAATTGTTTGACCTCAAATTTTCCTAGTATCCATTTGTTGTGAATGTATTACATTCTTTCTTATGAACCTTCCTTCCTCACTCTGTCTCCCTTCTCTACCACCTACACTCTCTCACTATCTCCATCTTTCCCTCCTTCCCCTACTTTCGTTTTTATTTTTCTTTATTTTATTCATCCATTCTTTATGTTCTTCTTTCTTTTTTTCCAGTACTAAGGGTTAGATCAAGCTCTCCTACATGCTAGGTAAGTGTTTTAACATTGACCTATATCTGTACTCCTTATTTTGTGGCTGTAGTTGTTGTAAACCTTTGTTGTGTAGGATGCAAAAACCTAGGTCATTGTACATATAAGGTAAACATTCTACCACAGACCCAAAATCAATCTGAGAGATTTCTGTTTGCAAAGCTCCTCAATGAGTAAGAATAATGACAGAAAATAATAAATTCTATATGCCTTTCAAGCCTATGCTCTTCTAGGTAGATGTTAACATATTGTGGTTTTGAGGCTAAATGCAGCTTTATTTAGTTAAAAATGAGAGACTTTTCTAGAAATCGTTCTATCTTGCAAATAACTTAATGCATGAGTTATATAACTCTCATTTAAAAAGGATAATGACTTTACTTTGAATCAGCTTTTATTGCCTCCAATATAATTTAGGAAAGTGTAACAAACAATCTCAATTACAAAAAGGTTAAAAAAAACAGCAGCTGCATTTTATGCTCTATTTTCAAAACTTAACAACTGTTTCCTCAAAAGGGAAATATGCTTCAGTGCTTCAGAAAGGCAGCTCTCTGAAATTGTGACCTGAGCATCCGTTTGTGCCAGTCAACCTACTAGATCTTGCTCTGCATGTGCCTAACTGAGAGTAAGATTGGTTGTTACTCTTTAAATGCTGTGTGTGTGTGTGTGTGTGTGTGTGTGTGTGTGTGTGTGTGTGTGTGTGTGTGTGTGCGCGCGCACGCGCACGCGCGCGGACTCACATCCTTAACTATCACTCACGGATACCATAGTTAATTGATATTTCCCACAACAGTCAAGGACACTACCAGTGCTCTCGTATAATTTCTTTCTTTTTTTAAAATTACATTTTTTTAATTCCATTCATTACCCACTTCCCAGTCCATCCTCCCACAATTCCTCATTCCATTCCTTCTTCACCTGTCTCCAAGAGGATGTCTCCAGCCACTCCCTCATGCCTGCAAGGTCTCTCCACTCCCTGGGGCCAAAGTCTCTCCAGTGTTAGGCACTTCTTCTCTAACTGAGGCTACACCAGGCAGTCCTGTGCTGTATATATGTCAGGGATCTCTAACAAGCTAGTATATGCTGCCTGGTTGGTGGCTCAGTGTCTGAGAGATCTCAGGTGTCCAGATCTGTTGAAACTGCTATTCTTCCTACGGGGTAGCTCTCCTTAGCTTCTTCCAGCCTTTCTCTAATTCAACCAGGGTAGTCCCTGACTTTACTCCATTGATTGAGTGTAAGTATCTGCCTTTGTCTCAGATGGCTGTTTATTGGGCCTCTCAGAAAATAGCCATGCTAGGCTCCTATATTTAAGTACACCATAGCATCAATAATAGTGCCAGGCCTTGGAGCTTCCCTTTGAGATGGATCACAAGTTGATCAGGTCACTGAAACTCCTTTCCCTCAGTCTCTTCTACATTTTTGTCCTTGCAGTTCTATTACACAGGAACAATTTGGGGTCAGAATTTTGACTGTGGGATAGCAAGTCCCCACAACTTGATGCTCTCTCTTTCTACCGGAGGTGGACAAAAAATGTTCCCTCTCCCCACTGTAGGGCATTTCTTCTAGCCCTCCATCCCCTTTGAGTCCTGAGAGTTTCTCACCTAGAACGTCTCATGTATATTCTGGAGGGTTACCCTACCTTCCACCCCATCCCCAAGGTTGCATATTTCCATTATTCTGCTGGCCCTCAGGGCTTCTCTTCTCTTCCCCTCCCCAATACTTGATCATCTTCCCCTTTTCCCTCCCCACCTCCCACCCAGGTCCCTCACGCCCTCTGCCTTCAGTGATTGCTTTCTTTTCCCTTCAAAATGGGATTGAAGCATCCTCACTTGGGACCTTCAGCTTGTTAACCTTCTTGAGTCCTGCGGATGATATTCTGTATATATTTTTTATTTTTTGGAAAATGCCCATGTATTAGTGAGTACACCATGCATTTCCTTTTTGTTCTGAGTTACCTCACTCAGTATGATATTTTCTAGTTTCATCCATGTGTCTTCAAAGCACATGATGTCCTCATTCTTAATAGCTGAATAGTATTCCATTGTGTAAATGAACCACATTTTCTGTACCTATTCTGTCTTGGGACATCTGGGTTGTTTACAGCTTCTGAATATCACAAATAAGACTGGAATGAAAATAGAAGAACATGTGCCCCTGTGGTATCGTGGGTCATCTTTTGGATATATGACCAAAAATATTATAACTGGGACTTTAAGTAGATCTATTTCCAATTTTCTGAAGAACCTTCAGATTGATTTCCAGAGTGATTGTACTAGTTTGTAATCTCACCAACAATGGAGGAATGTTCTCTTTCTCCACATCCTCTCCAAAATATGCTGTCATATGTGTTTTTTACCTTAGCCATAGAATTTCGCTTTTGAAATTATTCATTTCTGTATAGATATTTGGTTAACCTCAATGTGTCAATAGCTCTTATTTCTAATTCCATATTATTCACTTTAAAATTATGTTTTTAAAAAGATTTTAATATTAAGAATTTTTATAAATTGCTTTCATTTTGGGGTCTATTTGTCAGATGTATCAAACATAGTATAAAAATATAAACGTATTTATATTTATATATAAATAAACTAAATACTTGCCAGGCAGTGATGGCTCACACCTTTAATCCCAGCACTTGGGAGGCAGAGGCAGGTGGATTTTTGAGTTTGAGGCCGGCCAGCAGAGTGAGTTCCAGGACAGCCAAGGCTACACAGAGAAACCCTGTCTTGAAAAAACCAAAACAACAACAAAAAGAAAACTACATACTTGCAATTGATGTATGCCCATAACAATTCAACAAGTATAATTTTCCTAAAATGAAATTCTAATATAAATAAGGCTCTGAATAAGTACCTGACAGAAACAACAATCTAACATATAGGTGCCCTGTTCAATATTTTATTCTTTAAAAGTACAAAACTTACAAGTAAATAGCATTAAAATGATCAAGTGCTAAAATCTCATATCAGGATTTGATGTGAATTTCAAAATAGAAAAAACCTAGTAGTCAGGAAATAAAATAAGAATTGTAAAATATGATACATCCTTAAACACTACAAATATTTAACATGATGGACTTGGTGATGAAAAAACACATAAAACTTCCTGAGAACACCCCTTACCCTGTCATATTAATGAATATAGATGGATGATTGTCTTAAGAATAACTGGAGAGATTTTTTTTATCAAATGTTGAAAATTATTTGGGCTAGATATAGGTCCTATTTTGTTGGAATTTGTATATACTGAGTTATATTTTATATTATAGAAAATATTACATTTTAATTAATTATATTTTAATTTTACAGTTTTTGAGAATTTCATAAAATATATTTTATTATATTATTTTTGTTACCTAAACCCCTCTCAAATCAGTTAGTTGGGTAACAGAAATATACGTATGTATACACACACACACACACACACACACACACACACATTGATTCCAGATTGGTAGGCATGGGCTGTAATAAAGGTATGCTGTTTACTAGTTAGAGCTCTAGACTATCCCAGAGCCTGCAAGTTATATAATTGTGGGTGTATCTACATTAATTACCAGCTACAGAAAGAAGAAACTTCTCAATGAGTGTTTAATGGTATAATGATATATGGATATAAAATATACCATTACAAGTCGTTTTATTGCTCTGTTCAATAATAAAATAATAGGAATTGAGTTGTCTAGGGCCCATGACACATTTAGTTTTAGTGTTGTGGCTACCGGTATTAGTGTCAGATAAGGGTTCCATTTCATGTATCTGTCATTAAATATGAAGATTAAAAACATATGCAATGCTTTACAAATGTACTTTTATAGTTTGAAAGAAGCTATGCTAATTTTCTGTATTATTATAATTTTAAGTATTATAGTATATTTACAAATATCCATGTGATTTTAGAAAATTATTGCATAACTAGAAAAAACTGGCCACTCTATTTCTATCAAACTATATCAGACTCCTTGTATCTTCTACTGTGTACTAGCTCTGTTTATTCCAAAGTTTGATAACCATTTTCCTTTAATTCCATTTTTCATTCCAGTCAGAAGCATGCTTGTCTATTCCATACTAGTTCATAAAGCCATGCATCTGCTATCTAGATATTTGGATTCAGATGAGAGTCACTTATGGCTCCATAGATGAGAATGGTATTACTCATATTTGGAGTTGATCATTTATAACTTGCTATGAGAAGGGCTACTGTGGCACTTGACTCTTCATTGTAGATTATCTTCCATATACACATGTTGAGCAGTTTCACATGACTGTGTGTGAAGATAATTTAAATGCCAATAGCCAATTACATAAGAAGGAAGGAAAGAGGGAAGAAAGGAAGAAAAGAAGAGAGGAAGTGAGTGAGGGAGGGAGGGACAGAGGGACAGAGGGAGAAAGGAAGTATGCAAAGAGGGGAAATAATTTATTGGAATTTTTATTCATTTTTATTTATTTCCCAATTACATTTATATATACATATAAAGAATTTGGATCAATCCACCCCCATCATTCTCTCATTTTCCTTCTTCCACTTTAGCCCAATACCTTTTTTTCAACTAATTCAGCTCCTACATTCACATCTTTTATTTTTTTATTTTTTATTTTTCTTTTGTTTTTGTGTGTTGTATTGTATTTAATTATAGTTGCTTGCAGAAGCCTTAATGTTTATGACTTATCTATTTAAAATCAACTTAATAGTGCCCACATTGCTGAGGAATATAATTTTCCCTCCTGCAGCTCCTATTAACCACCTAGGTTTCCCTTTTCCTATCCAAGATGTATTATTAACAGTACATCTTGGGCAAGTAATAACAGGTGTTTACGAGCATAATATACATGTCATGTTCAGAGGAATCCATGCCTATGTGCTTTTTCCATCCTCATGCTCTTGTATCATTTCCATAACTCCTGCATTTTATCCAGTAATGATCTCTGTACTTACGATCAGCAGATTCTCTGATGAAAGGGAAAAATTAGTGTGTATACAATTCTACATTCAATAATACCAGTAATATTTATGTTTTCCTGATAACTGCAAAGCTAACATTTTATTATGTATCTACATGAAGGGTATCATTATACTCTTTTGAGTTAAACACATGGGCTGGACCATTGTCCATGATACATATGTAATGGAAGAATGTCTTGTCTGGACTCAGTGGGAGGGGATTGCTGGGTCCTGTGGAGGCTTTTTGTCCTAGAGAAAGAGTATGTTAGAGGAGTGAGGTTGGAGTGTGTGGGGGTGTGGAGGAGCTCTTTCTTAGAGGCAAAGGGGAGGGAGGCTCATGTAAGGGGAATCAAGAAGGGAGATAACATTGAAATGCCATAGCTTCTCCTTATGTTTAGACATATTTGATGGCTTACCAGTACCCTGCATATGTAAAACTTAGTTTTACAGTTTCCACTTAGATCTCTTAAGACACTTTCTTTCCTGAGTTTACAAACTTTTATTCTTTATTCAAACATTAAGGTTATCTGTTCTAATTTTTATTTTAGTTATTGCTTTTTCTAAAGTCAACTATTTAATTTTTAAGTATTAGAATTTTAATTATTCTTCCAACATTTTAATTTGTGGAAAATATGACATCTCAGTCCCATTAAATTCACTTCATTTTACATACCCTCTTCTTTCTCATTAGGTGGGTGGGCTGTAGTGATCTTTTTCCTCAAGGGTCAAAAAACAATTTTTTTTAAATCAACACCTGAAGTTATTATTTCATTTCAAAAACAGTATTATCTTTAGCAATTACCATTTTTGTGCATTGGCATTCATATTCCTTTTAACTTCTACTAATAGGATCCAAAATTATTTTTCAAATTTCACACATGTTAGAGACATGAATCTAAATTTCACATAAGACCCTCATTTTGAAGGCTCCATTTCAGAAATTTATGCCTTCACTTTCCCTATATTATTATTATTATTATTATTATTATTATTATTATTATTATTATTATTATTATGTGGTTAATAGAGATATATTGTCTAGAAAAGAGTTTACCCATTAATTTATATATAATCTGTTCAATATATAATCTACAGCTTTAGAAGGCTAATATAATTAGTTTCATCAACCAACTTTATGGACACAAATTCCCATTTATTTAATAAACCATTTTTTTCTTTCCTTCTTTTTTCTTTTTTTCTTTTTTCCTTTTTTAGCCCTGGCTGTCCTGGAACGCACTCTGGAGACCAGGCTGGCCTCAAACTCAGAAATCTACCTGCCTCTGCCTCCCAAGTGCTGAGATTAAAGGAGTGTGTTGCCACTGCCCTGAAGAACCATTATTTCTGTGTATACTGGCTAATTTTGTGTGTCAACTTGACACAGGCTGGAGTTATCACAGAAGGGAGCTTCAGTTGGGGAAGTGCCTCCATGAGATCCAGCTGTGGGGCATTTTCTCAATTGCCCCTTGTGGGTGGTGCCATCCCTGGGCTGGAGGTCTTGGGCTCAATAAGAGAGCAGGCTGAGCAAGCCAGGAGAAACAAGCCAATAAAGAACATCCATCCATGGCCTCTGCATCAGCTCCTGCTTCCTGACTGGCTTGAGTTCCAGTCCTGACTTCCTTGGTGATATACAGCAATATGGAAGTAAGCCGAATAAACCCTTTCCTCCCCAACTTGTTTCTTGGTCATGATGTTGTGCAGGAATAGAAACCCTGACTAAGACAAAATTGGTACCAGGAGTGGGGTATTCCTGTGACAACCTGACCATGTTTTGGGGAGGACTGTGGAAGGACTTTGGAACTTTGAGCTAGAAGAACCACTGGTTGTTAAGAACTCTGTTGGATGTTCTGTAGGAGCTTGGAAGATCATTTTGAGAACAGTGCAGAAGATGGAGGCCTGGCTTGTGAAATTTCAGAGGGAAGATTAAAGACTCTTATCAGGGCCATGTTATTTTGAATGTGAAGATTCTGTGGTTCTGGTTAGTTGGGGCTGAAGTGTCAGCTGTGATTAACAAGATACCAGAACTACTAAGGTTAAAGCTTTGCGTTGCTGGGACTATTGATGCTGGTTGGCTGGAGCTGGGAAATTGGCGGTGATTAAAAAGAGACCAGCATAATTGGGGTGACATCTTCTGGGAAGTGTTTTTGAGAGCAGGGAGACTGTGTTCCAGAGATAGCCAAGGTTGTACCTTGTGCTGCAGCAGGACTTGGTAATCTGTAAGAGTCACCCAGGTGGTACTGGTTTTGAAGGCATGAAGGAGTCAAGAAGAGCAGCTGAGGCTCGACACAGTGAGAGGCCATGGAAGGCCATTGGTGAAGGAGCAGCATTGGTTTGCAATTGATGGCCCAGGACTGAAGGGGTCATGTAAAGGAGTTGAGGTTTGGCACCATGAAGAAAGCCTATGAGAGGCTATTGGTGAAGCCTAGTTACAGTGGAAGACAGTGTTTT
>NW_022196897.1:85413886-85434998 GCF_008632895.1 Mastomys coucha
CCTTTCCTCCCCAACTTGTTTCTTGGTCATGATGTTGTGCAGGAATAGAAACCCTGACTAAGACACTGTGTTTGTATATTATAAAATTTCTGTGTGAAATTATCACTATACTATATGGACAAAATTCACTATGCAACACTCTTTATTCTAGCACCAGTGAGTAAATCAACATGATACTCCCACACCTCAAGCTCAGAGAATATTGCAGAAGAGTAGTTACAATAACTTTAAGAACCAGAGGAATAGAAAGTTTGCTGTAATTTTGAGCCTACTAGTAATGTCAAAAGCTACATACATAAAGCCTCACCAACATGAGTACTCAAACAAGGTGGACCTCTTTAGGATAAAGCACATAAGTTGGATGTCCAATACCAAATGGTCACCCCTAAAAATATACACACAAGTAACATTATAATATATATATATATTTACCTGTGTACATATATGAATCCAATAACAATAATAAAAAAGAGGACATGAATTCAAAATAGAGCAGGGAGTGGTACATGTGAGAGTAGGGAGGGAGGGAAGGGAAGGTAGAAATGATGTAATTATATTTTAATTTCTAAAAGTTAAAAAAAAAATAGAAGGACCAACCTCTTTACTCATACAAAACAAACTAACCAAAGGATAAAAGAAAATACTGTGTATTTTAAAAAAATAAATCGAAGTCTCTAGTAAGTAAGGATTTTCCAATCTTAGAAAATAAAGGACAAAAGAAAACACAAGATAAATGGTTACCTCTCCTAGTTAAGATCGATGAGACTAAGTTTAGAATTTTTAATACTGGCATTTTTTAATTGAATTTTCTAAGGAACAGACTGTGGGAACTTACACTTATCTATAAGGGTGTTACTCAAGTTCCTTTGTTATTCCACTTTCTTTTCTGTATTTATGTAACTTATTTATTTTTTCTCTATAAGACCGCATGTATAAAAATTATACTAATTCTATTAAGACTTCTTGGTGCATATGAATACATACATTCATATTCATTATATTTATATATATATTTAGAATACATATACATATATATATATACACATATATATAAAGATTCTCTGTTTTAAAGGCTTGTTACCCCATCAAAAGTGGATGCTAGAGGGGTGAGGTGGGATTGGCGAGTTGGGGCAGTGCACCCTCTTAGAAGCAAAGGGAAAGTAAGATGTCATTGGATTTGAACAGGAGAGACAGGGAAGGGGGACAACATTTGAAATGTAAATAAGTAAATTAATCAATTAAAAAGAAATACAGCCAAATACTAGTTTCACTGCAGGGAACATTATATTTTCTAGGCATTATAGATTACATCATCATTGTAGATTAAATGATTATAATGTTCAATTCCATTTATGTCATTATTGTTGAGAGTACAATAGCTACTTTTCCCCATAGATTCTCAGCTGAAAATTAATGTTTGCAGATTTTGATACATATTTGTTTCAGACAAACCATACTGGTTTTTATGTCATCAAGGTTGTAATCTTTCCTAATTAGACCAAGTGACAGTATCTCGAATTGTGTTTTAAAGACATATCTTGATGGGGAACCACTATGCAACTCCAACCTGACAGATGACACTAGGTCAGATGACTGGAACCAAAATGGTGACAGAATGATGAGGCAAGGCCAAACCTGCTAAAACAATTACCTGTATTTCGACAGCTCATTAAACACAGCAAAATAAAAGCCATGCATTGACAACAAAAAGAAGACACATTATGACACTTCCTATCATAGAGGGTTCAGTCTGCAAATAACAATTACTTCTCTCATGAATTATACTGCCCATGCTCTTATTTGACTATAAATTGAAGAATACTTAAGACTGATGAATCTAAGCAAAGAAAATAAAGGTGATTCTAGGTAAAATGAGATGAATTACCATTAGAGCTTTATATTCATAGCTATTAACAATATTCAATGGGTATTTAATTCAAAAACAAATATTCAACATGAACTATGTGTCAGCTCTGATCACCGATTTTATTTTTGAGATTTTATCACAGTTGTCTTGGTCATATAAATTTAGGATGCCTTCACATTTTAGTAGTGTTTATGTTAGAAACTAACACCATCTCAAGCATGAATCAAAATTGTGAGAAATAGATTTTAAGTGTTGTAAAGACCTGAAGATTCCCCTTTTGTATATGGGAGTAAAGTACCTGAAAATAGAATCTCAAAATTCTGTCCAGCTTCCACAATCTGAGGACAGAACCTCAACACTCAACCCTGAGGCTGGCTACTGTCTGTTTATTGAGGAATCCCCAGCCCCTGAAAACTTGAGATAGTTTTGTCTGTTATAAATTACCAACCTTGTTTTTTTAAAGTGTAATTCAGCTGTTGGAAGATAACACATGTGTGTGTGTGTGTGTGTGTGTGTGTGTGTGTGTGTGTGTGTGTGTGTACTTGTATATATAATAGGCAGGTAAGGTAGTGGAAGAGACAATAATACAGACAAAATACCCAGAGATCCAACAGTCTCTCACTACCTTACTGATATTCTGGATATTATTTGCTTGTGACTGACTCCTAAGTTCTTATTTGTAACATTGAATAACTCGTCTTTTTGTCCACATGTCTGGGGACACAAGGAAAACTATTTTGTTTTCTTAGAAATGGCTTTGCAAATACTGGTACTGCTTCTTCCTCTCTAGCACCCACATGCATCTTTGAGCTCCCAGGAGCATCCTCCTATCTCTATTATCCAATGTCTTTCGAGGAATGTTCCTACAAATAACAATTCTTCAATTAATGGTCAGTGTCATTTTCTTTAATCCTTTTTGTTTCATCAGAGGTAAATGAATTAACAATTATTTTGATATCTTGTGTTGACCTGACTGTGATTATTATTCAATGAGACTCAGACAAATTCTACAATTTCACACACACCCCACTTCTCATTTTTAGGTAATCTAGGCTTCTGTTGTGAGTTTAATGTCATATGTGTTTGGTCACTTATATACGCAAGGATGCTAGCCCTGTACTAGCAACTCAATCCATATCTTATATGACTGCCTTCTTTGTGCAGATGCACATGACACACGGGGGCAACTTCACACATTTATACAACCTGCTTGAAGATCACATATGTTGAGTCTGTCTTTTTGACATCCCTCCTGCCTTTTCCAGCTGGTAGATGATGCAGACTCCCATCATTAATTCATTAATACATAATTATGTTTTTTTTCTTATTCTTCTTTTTGCCAAGCAGTGGTTTTAATTTTTTCAAAAACTTGTATTCACTATTGTTTTTATGATTTTGTTGCACTTTCTTATATGGCTCATAAGACTTTGTGTTTACAAAACAAGGTCTCATATAAATTTATGTTGAATGATATTATAACTTGAGCTTATTTTTATCTATTTGACAGAATCTTGTTGTTAATCATAACAATCACTTCCATTTATTGTGCTTAATCATGCTATTTTTGTGCATTTCTTCAGAAAGAAAATATCAAAGTGATGATATGTACATGATATAAGAATAAATTATGCTCGAGTAAGTGATACTTAAAAGTCTCCCAATATCAAACTATCTCCTTTGCTGTTTATTTTGTTTGTTTGTTTGTTTCAAGTCTAGGTGTCTAACATTGAGACTCTCTTTAAGTGGCAAGCACTTTATTAAAAAGCCAAGCTTTCAGATCTCAAATAGCCTAATTGTTAGCTATTTTTATCCTTTGGGGATTCCATACCACAAATAACTATGAATCTCAAGAGTTTTTCTTTTGTATCTGAGTATTTTGTTCAATAACCTAGCAGCTGGATATAGTATAGAAATCATGAGGTAAGAATAAAGTCACAGTTTGTCTGACAGAAATTCTTTTTCGGGCTGGAGAGATGGCTCAGCTGTTAAGAGCACTGACTGACTGCTCTTCCAGAGGTCCTGAGTTCAATTCCCAGCAACCACATGGTAGCTCACAACCACCTGTAGTAGGATCTGATGAGGGCATCAGATGTATGTCTGAGGACAGTGACAGTGTACTCACATAAAATAAATAAATCTTAAAAAAAAAAAAAAGAAATTCTTTTTCTTCTTTGCTCTCTGACTTATAAAAGTTGTCCAGTCTCTTAAGTAAAATTTTCTTGTCTGTAAAACATGACTGTGGATAGTATAATGTTTGTAAACTAACTTGTGCCTTTGACACTTTCTAGTAACCTCCCAATTTTCTGAATCCTATTTTTGGCTATTTTTGTAATCACTTATTATATTTAAAAGTTCCTTTTAAATTTTATGTGTAAAATATAATCATCTTGTATCAAAACAGATAAGAAGGTTTTGTGGAATATTTTTCCACCTATTAGAAATCCATGAAACTACTTTTCTTGATGCTGCCTTTTACAGATTAAATCTCCAAATCTTTGTTTAGGTTGGTTTAAAGTAGTTAATGTTTCCACACACAAGTAACCCAATGATTAGCTATCTCAGGAGAATACTCAAATGGGCTATCTATCTGGCTCAGTAACTTTAGATGCACAGTAAGATTTTCCTCTTCAGATTTTTTTCTTTAAAAAAATGAGCCTTAAAGGATCCAGGATGTATAAATTTTCTTCTTTTATTTCATTATGGATAACATCTTTAAGTAGGAAAATATAAGCATTCGTTTGAAAAATCTGATGATGATTTGTCTTTTAGAGTACAGTAATCACATGTCTCCTCTGGAATCTCCCTTTCCATTCTCTGATGCTGTGGGCTGAGAGAGCATCAATTGGCAATGTATGGAATGATGTGTTCAACACTTGTCATGGGGCAGAAAATAAAGGTACTGTAGTAAGTTTTCCATTGAGATGTTTAGCTAAAATTTTAGAAAGAATTTTTTTAAAATAGGATTTTCCAATGGACTATTTTACTTAAATTGCTTTATGATTATTTTTGGATACTTAACAATGTTCCATGGGCTAGGCAGTGGTGGCTCACACCTTTAATCCCAGCACTTGGGAGGCAGAGACAGGCGGATTTCTATGTTTGAGGCCAGCCTTGCCTACAGAGTGAGTTCCAGGACAGCTAGGGTTATACAGAGAAACCCTGTCTCAAAAAACAACAAACAAACAAACAAAAACAAACAAACAAACAACCCTCCCCCCAAAAAACCCACAATGTTCCTGCATAGATAAGGGAGTATCAGAATTCTTCTATATTGTTTGGTTTAATTGAAAGTAGAACTCTATATTTATATGTCCATTATTCAAAGTTCAGAACTTTTTACTTGCTAGTACAATTTTATTTGTTAAATTCACAAAGGAAATGCCTTAGGATGATAGAAATAATAGTGATTATGCTTTCTGTGTGGCTGCTGAGAGGCCACTTATGTGGTACTTGGCAATGTAAAAACAATGAAAACTTAAAAACAAAAACAGTAGAAAGAATGCATATTATAGTTATCTTTCCTTAATTAAAAAATGAAACAAACTAATATAACAACAAAACCACCTGAAACAGGTGAGTGAGCTGAAACTGAGAGCAGGCTAACACTCCTGGTCCCCCACCTGAGCATCAAAATAGAGCTGACCCTGATGTCAGAGGGAGAGGTTCACCAGGGCCAAGGTCATAAGAGAAAGAGCTATGTCCCCATATTTTGCATGGACAAAGAGGAAGAACTGGGCCTGAGGCCATGAGTTCAGGAGAGCGGGAAGGTTGACCAACTTAACTTCCGAGAAGACCAACATCTACTGCTCTGAGTTGGCCTACCCCCAACAATCACCACATTCATGCTGGAGTGCATGAAATGTCTGTCCTACAAACCTAAACCTGGTGGATCTCTATGACACAGGGTAACTATAGATTATTTAAGAAGAGTCCTTGTGCATTCTTCTATATGCTGCCCACTGGTTGAATCTGTGACACTTTTAGAAAATGCTGTCTTTTTTCCACTGGATGGTTTTTAGCTCCTTTGTCAAAGATCAGGTGACCATAGGTGTATGTGTTCATTTCTGGGTCTTCAATTGTATTCCATTGATCTTCCTGCCTGTCTGTGTAACAATATCATACAGATTTTATCTTTATTGCTCTGTAATACTGCTTGAAGTCTGAGATGGTGATTGCCCCAGAAGTCTTTTATTGTTGAGAATAGTTTTCACTACCTTGGATTTTAATTATTACAAGTGAATATGCAAATTGCTCTTTCTAACTCTATGAAGAATTGAACTTAAATTTTGATGGGAGTTGTATTGAATCTGTAGATTGCTTTTGACAAGATGGCCATTTTTCTATGATAATCCTGCCAATCCATGAGCATGGGATATCTTTTCATCTTCTGAGATCTTCTTTGATTTCTTTCTTCAGAGATTTGAAGTTCTTTTCATACAGATCTTTCCCTTGCTTAGTTAGAGTCACACCAAGGTATTTTATATTATTTTTGACTATTGTAAAGGGTGTCATATTCCTAATTTCTTTCTCAGCCTATTTATCATTTGAGTAGAAGAAGGCCACTGATTTATTTGAGTTAATATTATATCTACCTACTGTAATGAAATTGTTTATCACATTTAGAGGTTCTCTGGTGAAATTTTTAGTGTCACTTAAGTATACTATCATATCATCTGCAAATAGTGATATTTTGACTTCTTCCTTTCCAGTTGTATCCCTTTGATCTCCTTTTGTTGTCTAATTGCTCTGGCTAGAAATTCAAGTACTATGTTGAATAGGTAGGGAGAGAGTGGGTCATCCCATGTCTAGTCCCTGATTTAGTGGGATTACTTCTAGTTTTTCTCCATTTGGTTGGATGTTGAGTACTGGTTTTCTTCATATTGCTTTTAGCATGTTTAGGTATGAGCCTTGATTCCTTATCTTTCAAAGACTTTTATCATGAAGGGGTGTTGAGCTTTGTCAAATGCTTTCTCAGCATCTAATAAGATGATTTTTTTTTCCTTTAAGTTTGTTTGTATAGTGGATTACATTGATGGATTTGTCTATACTGAACCATCCCTGTATTCCTGGGATGAAGCCTACTTGAGCATGACAGATGATTGCTTTGATTGGATTCGGTTTGTGAGAATTTTATTGAGTGTCTTCTGCATTGATATTCATAAGGGAAATTGGTATGAAGTTCTCTTTGTTGGGTTTTTGTGTAGTTTAGGTATAAGCATAATTGTGGCTTTGTAGATCAAATTGGGTAGTGCCCTTTGGTTTCTATTTTTGTAATAGTTTGAAGAATGTTGGTATTAGGTCTTCTTTGAAGGTCTGATAGAATTCTGTACAAAACACAGAATTCTGTACTAAATACTATTCTGGTCCTGAGCTTTTTTTGGTTGGGAGATTTTAACGACTATTGTTATTTCTTTAAAAGTTATGGGGCTGTTTAGAGGGTTTCACTGATCCTGATTTAATTTTGGTACCTGTTATTTGTCTAGAAAACTGTCTATTTCATCCATATTTTCCAGTTTTGTTGAGTATAGTCTTTCGTAGTAGGAATTGATGATTTTTTAAATTTCCTTGGTTTCTGTTGTTATGTTTCCCTTTTCATTTCTGATTTTTGATACTATCTCTGTGCCCTCTTGTTAGCCAGGATAAGGGTTTATCTATCTTGTTGATTTTCTCAAAGAACCAGCTCCTGGTTTGGTTGGTTCTTTGTATAGCTCTTTTTGTTTCTACTTGGTTGATTTCAGCCCTGAGTTTGATTCACACCTATCTACTTGTACAAATCTCAAGTGCAAATGGATCAAGGACCTTCACATAAATCCAAATACACTGACACTACTGGAAGAGAAAGTGGGAAAGAGCCACAAACACATAGACACAGGGGAAAGTTCCTGAACAGAACACCAATGACTTATGCTCTAAGATTAAAATTTGACAAATGGGACTTTGTAAAATTGCAAAGTTTCTGTAAGACAAAGGACACTCAATAAAACAAAACAGCAACAAACAGATTGGCAAAACATCTTTACCAACCCTACATCTGATATAGGGATTATATCCAATATATTCAAAGTACTCAAGAAGTTAAACACAAGAGAACCAAATAACCATATTAAAAATGGGGTACAAAGCTAACAAAAGAATTCTCAACTGAGGAATACTGAATGGCTGAAAAGCACCAAAGAAGTGATCAACATCCTTAGTCATAATGGAAATGCAAATCAAAACAACCCTGAGATTCTAGTTCACACCAGCCAGAATGGTTAATATCAAAAACTCAGGTGACAGCAGATGCTGCCAAGGATGTGGAGAAAGAGGAGCACTCCTCCATTTTTGGTGAGATTGCAAGATGGTACAACCACTCTGGACATCAGTCTAGCAGTTCCTCAGAAAACTTGGGTACAATATAATCCAAGGACCCAGCTATATCACTCCTGGACATATACCCAAAAAATGCTCTAACATATAACAAGGACATATGCCCCACTATGTTCACAGCAGCCTTATTTATAATAGCCAGTAAAAAAAAAACAAAAAAAAACAAAAAAAAACAAAAAAAAACAGATGTCCTTCAACAGAGGAATGGATACAGAAAATGTGATACATTTACACACTGGAATATTTATCAGTTATTAAAACAATGACTTCATGAAATTCTTAGGCAAATGGATGGACCTAGAAAATATCATCTTGCATGAGCCAACCCAATCACAAAAGAACACATATGGTATGCACTCAATGATAAGTGGATATTATCACAAAAGCTCAGAATATCCAAGCTTCATAGACCACTTGAAGCTCAAGAAGAAGGAAGACTAAGGTGGAGATTCCTTGTTCCTTCTTAGAAGGGGGAACAAAATACTCACAGTAGGAAAAACAGAGACAATGTGTTGAGTAGACTGAAGGAAAGGCCATCCAGAGACTGCCCCACCTAGGGATCCATTCCATATACATTCACCATACCCAGACACTATTTTGGATCCTAAGAAGTGCTTGCTGGCAGAATCCTGATATAGCTCTTTCCTGAGAGGTTCTGCCAGACCCTGACAAGTACAGAGGTGGATGCTCGCAGCCAATCATTGGAATGAGAATGGAGTCACCAATGGAGGAATTAGAGAAAGGATTGAATGGGGTGAAGGGGTTTTCAACACCATAGGAAGAACAGCAATATCTATCAACCAGACCCTGCATAGCTCCCAGGGTCTAAACCACCAACCAAAGAGAGTTCATGAGAAGGTACCCATGACTCCAGTCAAATAAGCAGTAGAAGTTTGCCTTGTTGAGCATCAATGGGAATAGAGGCCCTTGGTCCTGTGGAGGCTTGATGCCCCAGTGTAGAGAAATGTGAGAGTGCAGAGGCAGAAGTGGGTAGGTGGGAAGGCGAATACCCTGATAGAAGCAGGGGGAAAGGGATGGATAGGGAATTTCTGGGGGAAAACTGGGAAAGACTATAACTTCTCAAATGTCAAAAGAGAAAATAACCAAAAAAAAAGAAAGAAAGAAAGAAAGAAAGAAAGAAAGAAGAAAGAAAGAAAAAGAGAAGGGTCCCTGTGAAAGATTTTGTACTGATAGTGTAACTGAAGCCAGGGCCCTCAAATCAGACTAGTATCTCATTGAAATGGTCCTTTGCTCTAAATCACTTTATTTGGACAAAATGGTGTTCTTTGACATGAAGATGTTTTTAATTTTATTTTTGTTTTCTTTTTGGAGAAGTTTGCAAGGGTAGATGGTAAGTATGAAGAGACAGAGAGATCAGTGTGATTTAGTTGCATGATGTGAAATTCACAAAGAATCAATTCATAGCTTTTTTCTTATAAAACCTTAAATATTGACTTATACAAAACTATACATTCAAATCTGAAAGTGAAAATCAATATTATTACTTTGACTTGTAACATAAGCCCAGGGAAATCTGTTACAAAATGTGTCAGAAAAGCATTCTTTTGTATTTTAACTTGGGCTTGTCTCTGTAATGAATTGTGTCTGAAAGGAAGAACAATATTATAAATGTTCACCCACTCACCTCAAAAGACAGAGAATGAAACTCATTTATCTCAATTTCTAGCCTGAGAAATTTGAGGCAGAAATTATAAATTGATGGGATGTTTATTTATCTGACTTGAATAATAAGAATAAAATACTGTGTTAGGTTTGGGTGCATAAAGATAACTAGTTTTCCATAAGTAACACATATTTTGGTATCATCATATGATTTTAAGGCAAGGTTTAAATAAAGAAGACTGGGGTTTGGGTAATGTCTCATTGGGCAGGAACAATTATCATAGATGCAAGGGAACCTGGTTTTAACTCTCCATGACTACACAAAAGGCCAAAAATGGTCACCTGTGTCTTTAATCTCAGTACTCTAATGTTGAAGAGAACATGGCCACCATTGCTTACCTTAGCTGTATGGCAGCTCAGTTCTAGATTTACTAGAGTGGGGTGGGGAGTCTAAGACTATAATCTGTGAGATTCTATTTAATTCTATTTCAGGAAGTAAATGTTCTCTTCTAAGTTGCTCAGATGTTTCCTTGTCACTGACCATATTAGGAAAATAGGTAGTTACATACAGCTTATGTTTGTTGGCAAGAGTGCAGAATATGATAAATGTATAACTTTCTTCCATCTTTCCAGTATATGTTTCTATATACCTTACCCAAAAAGACTAATTCTGAAAGGTAGACATTCCTACCCCAGAATTTCTCTAACTTCATTTCTCATTTCTCTAACTTCAGCATCTATAAACTGAGGCAGCAGGATTGCCTTGAGTGACAATCTGGGCTATGTAGTGATTTTCAATCAATCAGAACTGTAGAGGAATAATTTATTTCAGAAGAGAAAATTTTAAAAATCAAAAACAGAAATGAAGATATTTGTCAAGAAGTCAGAACTTAGACTATTAAGGACAACCAAGGACTTCCTCCATTTCAAGACAGTATGTCCTTGACTTATCCTGGAGCTTATAGCAGAAAAATAAGGTCTACACACTGAACAAGATTCTTTGTCATTCAAATAACTAGTTTCTATGCTCAGATTTTTACAGGAATGCTGGCAATCTTAACTCAGTTCTTAGTGTTTGTGGTCATGTGCTATCTATCCAGTTCCTAATACCTTTTTATTGCATAATATATCACTAATCCCCCAAATAATGTAAAATTATCGACTGCTTTTTGAGACATATGAGAGGTTTTACTATACAAAAATCCAATCCTATACCTCTATAATGCTAGGATCAAAGTCACATACCACCATGCCCATCCATAAATGTTTTGCCTATCTTCTCTCAATAGCAAAATTCTAATACAAGATTCTATTTTTATAAGAAATTTGATGAGGTGAAGTAATACTATATGGCTAAACAAACCTTCAGGAGTATAAAACATAGTAAAAATATGTTCTACATCTGTAAAAGCACAAGAACTCATCACAAATTTATCTGTTTGTGAGAGAAGATGAAGAAAAATAGATGGAACTGGAACAATGAAATAAATCATTTGCCAATACTTTTCACTTACTCTGCATCATGCCTATGACTTCCACTTTGTTTTATAAAGTTCTTCATATTCTGTCTTTTAGAGTTAAAATTTCTGATGGAGAAATTTAGTCAGAAGGATCATATTTTCTATTAAATAAAGGTCTAGAAAAAGTAATTTATATAAAAAACTTTTATTGTATAATAAGAATCATGCTAGAGTATTAATATGAATCAACATTGTACCTTCTTAGAGATCAGTTAAATATGAATTTATCTTATGATGATGGTTTGACAATTTAAAAAGCCATAGAATAAAACATAAAATGATTAAATGATCCTTTTGAGAACATAATTGACAGTTTTCACAGAAGCTCAAAAATAAATATACTAAAAAACAATTTAGATAACCAAAACTTATATATTGAAATTGTGATTATTCTGTGCTTTTTATAGGTGTATAATGATATGTATTTGGAGAAATCCTTCTTGAAAAAAGAGGGTAATTTTAAATATAAGGCACTGACTAGGTAAAATTATAGTTTATTAAATAGGAACCTTTTTAAAGCTCATACTATTATGTCTATATTATGAAACATATACATTTATAAGTGCAAATTTACAAGCATATATAGCAAAATGACTTCTTCATGTTTAATTATAAATTATTCTTGAATCTCTGTATGAACAAAATTACCAAATACTATATTTGGTTATGTTTTTGCAGTCCGCAGCATGCAAATTTTATACTTGGTGAATCTAAAACTAAATAACTTATTGAGCTGAATAATTTGGATGAAGTATCAGGCAGATTATGTTATACTAACAGCCAAAGTATATGACTGGCTTAAATGAAGCTTATTTGCTCTCAAGTCATATAGACCTCTTAAAAACTTGGACATTCTACTCTAGGAACTTGATCTAGCAGACCCTTGAGTGTAAGAGAATGCAATAGTAACTGAAGGAAAAAGACATGGAAAGCAGATATTACTCTAAAATCTCTCACCTAAGATTAGTACATGTCATTCCTGTCCATTTCCCACTAGCATGATCAATCTTGAGCTGTGTGTGATGTCAGGAAGTTTAAGACTGTATCTTTGACTGAGAAAATATTAGAACTATTTGTTTCATAGGATTAAAATTTAGCCAAAAATAAGTAGTTAAAATGGAGCAAGAAATCAGGAAAGCAGACAGCACATTCAAAATAATTTCTTTTACTATATGTCTGTGTCAAAAATTGTATTCTTTATTTATAAATTGCTTTTATGTACTGTCTCTGAATGTTGCCTAGACAGACCTCAAAATCAGAACCTTTCTGTGTCAGCTTCTGAAGTGAGATGTCAACACAAGTCTGGCAATAGCTTCTAACTTATGTTATTGCTTTTTATTTTGTTTTAGTAGTCTCAATTTAAATCTACCATACAGACTGCTTCTGTGTCCTAAAGGGTATGTCACTGACTTATACAAATTGTTTGAATATAAAATAAAATGACAACAATTTTATTTTTATTCCTAAAAGGTGGTGCAAAATAATTATCTTCCTTCTGTCATAAATATGAAATGGGGAAATATGTACAGTAATATACATACAGATAAATAAAAATACTTCTTTAAAATGAAAAATAACTCAGTTAACTAACCATCTCTTCTCACCAAATTAAGTCTCTACTACTTGGCTTGTGTTATATCCATAGAGTTTTTGGCCAAAAAGGTCCCATTGAAATCCGTAAAACCCAGACTATTACAATGACAGTAAATTGCTCTCCACAAACTAACAGAAAGGCCCCATTGCTTAAGATAATGCTCACATAACTCACTGAATATTGAGAGGTCAAGTTAATGTCTGAATAGATTCTTCAACTCTATGTCCTTTTGTCTTTGGCAGGGGAAGGCATTCTGCAGGCAAACAAAGGGGAAATATAAACACCAGTCCAACTATTGACCTTATGTTCTACAATCTATCCTGCCTTCAAAATTTGTCAGAGTCATGCTGGCTCAAAGTTTATGGGACTAACCAAACATATCCTATTTGACTTAAGGCCTACTCCATGGGATGGAAACCAAAACAGACAGTGCCATGGGGACAAAACACTAGATACTAGAGAGTTCAGAGAGAGATGAAGCCAAATACTACTGGCCTAAGAAATAATAATAAAATAATTCATAATGTTACTTTGCTATATCCATAGATCAATACCTTCTGCTATCAACATAGAATTTTGATCTGTAGCACAAAGGAACAAGTATAGAGACCAAGTTGCAGGATCTTTGATCACATTGTGAAACCTGAGATTGTTTTATTTATTTATTTATTTATTTATTTACTTAGTTATTTAGTTAGTTAGTTAGTCATTTACAGCCCAAATGTTTTCTCCTCCCCTGTTCCTCCAAGAAGAGTTCCTTCTCCTATCCCTCCACTTAGTCTACATTTCCCAGAATACCCCTACCCTGGTGCATCAAGTCCCTGCAATATAAGGTTCATCCTTTTCCATTGAGGCCAGACATGGCAGCCTTCTGCTCCATGTGTGCCAGGGGCCATGCATGCTCTTTGGTTGCTTATTCAGTTTCTAGGAACTCCAAAGGTTTCAGATTAGATAACACTGCTGTTCTTCCTGTGGAGTTGTTTTCTTGATAACAGACATTATACTTGTTATAGCATACCATCGAACTGTCATTTTAATTTGTATTTTCTAGAACAGTACAGACATTGCATATTATTTTTTTAACCTTTTGTATTTATTAGCCGTTTGTATTTTTCCCTTTGAGAACTCTAGGACTATCCTTCTGAGTACTTTTAACCAGATGATTTGGTGCTTTGTTTTTGATATTTGTGCTTCTCTGTAGAATGTAGATAACTCCCTGTTGGTTTGATATTTGGAGAAAGTTTTGCCAACTCTGCATGTTGTCTTCATTGTGCATATTTTTTTTCTGTAAAAATGGTCTGCTACTATCAGTTCATCAAATATATTCACCATTTCTTGCCATTCTTAAAAATTATTTTCTATGCTTTGAATTGTTTACCCTATGTTTTCTTCTAATATTAACAGTGTTTCAGGTCTCTCTAATAGGTCTTTGGTTAATTTAATTAATTAATCAGAATTTCATTCTCATTTAAGGACATCCAGGTTTTCAAGCACCATTTTTATAGACTCTTCATTTCCTTCAATGTTTGCCCTTGACATGTTACACAAAAAATAGAGGTGACTAGCTATATAGATAAGGGAGATACTTTTTTAAAGAAGGCATAGTTCTTGGCATTTTGAATATTTTGTACTTCCTAGAGAAGAGAAATGTAAATCACAGGTAAGATTATCACATAATTATTAAATTGATGCTACTTGTGACCTCAACCAAGACCCTTGAGTGTTATGGTAAGAAGGCACAGAGTCAACAAAACAGATTCTGGGAGTCAGGCAAGTGGCAAAAGCAGACTCGTTTATTGTAGAAACTGTGCAAAATTTTATACCCCCTCCCAGCATCTCATTGGCTCTTAAGAAGCCAGTTGTGGAACTCTCTTTTTCTCATTGGCTCCCTCCGTTGCCTGATCGCAAGCCAAGCCATCCCCAACAGACTCTAGGTTGACTTGGGGAGGAAGTTGCCAGCATTGTATCTAGGCCTGGATGGCTAAGTTCCTCCTATTTTCCCACCCCTTTGTTTTTGTTTTTGATAGCCTAGTGGGAGTCAGATTTCTTTGCTCCAGCTTAGTTAACACCATATCAGGGGGCCTCCAATATAGTGGACAGTGCCTGTCTTAGGTTGACCTGCCAAGCAGGTTCTTACCAATCATCGATTACTGGCATTCAAAGGACAGCCATCCTGGAGGGCATAACAGGGTGTAAGGAGAGAGCCTAAACAGAGGTCTCATGAATTTCTGTGAGCCAAGCTATAATAACACCCCTGGAAGGGCTGTGATCTGGATATTCACGAGGTGTGAGTACTTCCTTATGAGTACTGAGGAACATGTGTTGAGGTGTCATGGGCTTAGTGGGGGACTTCTGTGGTTTGTTACCCCATCGCCATATGCCCACAGGGTTTCTCTAATCAAGGTAGGATATTGGGAGCGGGCAGTTCTTGGCTCAGTCTACTGGATAGTCAGTCCCTATGTAGAAATGCTGGGTGGACTGAAAGTAAAACAGCATGTACCTCCCTATCTCAACAAATGACACAAAAGAATAAGAAGGAGACCTCCAAGCTTATCTCTTGCAGAGGAAAAGCTTATGGAACACGAAAGGGCTAATTTACTGGAAAAAAGACTTCAGTCTTTTTCTTCCCGCTCCCAAAAACAGGTCTTAACTTGGAGGAATTTAAGATGACAATTATAATCAAAAAATAAACCCAGGCCCAATGCCCATGCCCACGCAGTAGAAAGCCCCACATTGAGTGCTGTCTGATACTCAGACCAGGACCTTTGAGGACAGGGGTAAGAAAGTACAGAGTCAATGACACAGGCTCTGGGAATCAGGCAAGCAGCAAAAGTAGACCTGTTTGTTTTAGGAACTGAGCAAACCTATATCATTCATTGACTATAATGTGCTAATGAGAATGAGAAGGAATGAGAGAAAAAAGGGTTAAATAAGAGGGCATATACAGTCTAGTTGGCGAAATTTCAATGAAACACTGATTTCGAAGAGGAAAGAGACAAGGGTATGCAATTACACATAACTGGGTAATGATAGAATAAAGAAGGACATGCATCCTGAAATAAAATCCTTCTATTTCAGAATGTGTATCAGTAAATAGTTGTGTACTTGTTTACTATTTACAAGCTCTATCTTTGAAAGAAAGGAAAGGAAAAAAGAGGAGAGGAGAGGAGATGAAAGGAAAGGAAGGAGAGTAAAGGACAGGAAAAGAGAGGAGAGGAAAGAGGAGAGGAAGGAGAGGAAAGGAGAGGAGAGGAGATGAAAGGAGAGTAAGCAGAGAGAGAGAGAGAGAGAGACAGAGAGAGAGAAACCAAGAAACAAATAAAAATATTGGAGGGACACATATTTAGGCTTATCAGCTAATCCAGAGGTCTGACCTCCAGAAACATGAAATGTTACTTTCACCATTTTAAACTCAGTGTGTGGTATTAAAAGAACAGCACAATAAACAGGTATAATATGTACTATCTAGACAGAGTAAAGCTAAAAGAGCAAAAGTCCCCATTATGTTTAGCAAACTTTTGCTCTTGAGAATACTAACCTTAGCCCCAAATGTGTGCTCAAAGAATCAGGAGCCATGCTATCTGCTCTTGAAGAAAAAAGTTTACAAACTGGTGTGATTTTTCCAATGGGAAAACATGACCATATGGCAGAGATGTTAGAAGCATAAAATCATGCCAACAGGATAATCAACTATCATTTACATGGCCAGCAATTCCAGAGAACTGGCAAGCAAGGAGCATCTCCGCAGCAGCTGTTACCATGGCCCCAAAGCCTACAAAAGAGACTGAAAAAGAAACAAAACAAACCAGAAATGGAACCCCTATGAGACTGTGAATTTGTAAAGCTGAGATTTTAGCATGGTGTAATCAAACAGCACAGAGCTGTCTTGGCCTGTTCTGACTGTCAGCACAACTCCACCCCACAAAAGGTTTGTTACACTGGCCAAATTGAGTCAAAACCACCATGTTCTTACCTATAAACAATGTGTCTTTATAGTGATTCTCTTAAAATTGTCTGGAATCACTCAGGAAACAGGGCAACATTCTTATTTCTTTTTGCCCTCCCTTCTTTTTTTTCCTACTTCTGTTTTCTTCCTTTGTTCTTTTTTTTCCTTCCATTTCCCCTTCCTTTTCTTCTGCAAACTTTCTCTTTCCTCTTTAAATAAAACATGTATAAATCACATAAACATATGAGTTCTATAGAATACATATACATAGGTAAATGCTATATGAGTTTATGATATATATGGTATATAGTCACAATATTAATGTGGGTTTACCAGAGAAATTATTTTTGGGGATATGCATGTGTGCATATATCTGTGTGACACTGATTACAAACATACTTTAACTTATTAGCATTTATTTTAAATTATTAATGAAGCCTGAAGTTTCCAAGGCTTTGTATTTAATTAGGTAAATATCTAGAGATTCATTACAATGTGAGCCGAAGAACCTGAGACCAAAATCACCTGATGGTTTGTTCACTCTGAAAATTAGCAAGCTCAGAATGACAAGAGTTATTGTTTCCATTGTTGGAGAAAGGGAAGAACGATGTCTTATATCAATATAGTCAAGAAGGAATTATCTCCTGAGAAACAGTTTCTTTGTCCTGTTCTTACATTCTTTGAGCGGAGGAATCCACTAATATTAATCTTATTGTAAAACACTGAAATTTATCCCACTCTGTGACTCTTCCACATGTCATACCTCCTCCCCACCCACCTGTCTCCATGTGGATGTCCCCACCCCCACACCACCTGACCTCTGAATTCCTTGGGGCCTCTAGTCTCTTGAGGGTTAGTGCATTATCTCTGAATGAACACAGACACAGCAGTCCTCTGCTATATATGTGTTGGAGGCCTCATATCAGCTGGTATATGCTGCCTGGTTGGTGTTCCAGTATCTGAGAGATCTCAGGAGTCCAGGTTAATTGAGACTGCTGGTCTTCCTACAGGATCACCCTTCTCTTCAGCTTCTTTCAGCCTTCCCTAATTCAGCAACAGGGATTAGTTGCTTCTGTCTATTGGTTGCATGCAAATATCTGCATCTGATTCTTTCAGCTGCTTGTTGGGTGTTTCAAAGGGTAGTCATGATAGGTCCCTTTTTTTGAGTACTCCATATCCTCAGTAATAGTGTCAGGCCTTGGGACTTCCCCTTGAGCTGGATCCCACTTTGGGCCTGTCACTGGAACTTCTTTTCCTCAGGATCATCTCCATTTCCATCCCTGGAATTCTTTCAACCAAAAGTTATCAAAAAAATAAATAAATAAACAAATAAGGACGGACACTTCATACTGGTCAAAGGAAAAATCTACCAAGATGGATTCTCAATTCTGAACATCTATGCTCCAAATGCAAGGGTACCCATATTCATAAAAGAAACTTTATTAAAGCTCAAAGCATACATCATACCCCATACAATAATAGGGGGAGACTTCAACACCACATTCTCATCAGTGGAAAGATCATGGAAACAGAAACTAAATAGAGACACAGTAAAACTTACAAAAGTTATGAAGCAAATAGATCTAACAGATATTTATAGAACATTTCATCCTAAAGCAAAAGAATATACCTTCTTCTCAGCACCTCACAGTACCTTCTTCACATAATTGGTCACAAAACAGGCCTCAACAGATACAAAAAGATTGAAATAATCCCATGTACTTTATCAAATCAACACGGACTAAAGCTGGTTTTAAATACCAACAAAAACAGCAGAAAGCACACATACACATGGAAGCTGAACAATGCTCCACTCAATGATAACTTGCTCAAGGAAGAAATAAAAAAAATAAAGACTTTAGAATTTAATGAAAATGAAGATACATCATAGCAAATCTTATGTCACACAATGAAACCAGTGGTAAAAGGAAAACTCATAGCTCTAAGTTCCCCCAAAACAAAATGGAGAGAGCTTACACTAGCAGCTTGAGAGCACAGCTGAAAACTCTAGAACAAAAATAAGCAAATATACCCAAGAGGAATAGAAGGCATGAAATAACCAAACTTAGGACTGAAATCAACCAAGTAGAAACAAACAAACAAAGAAACAAAAAAACCACAAACTTGATATGTGATCACTTATGTGTAGCTATGAACTCTTAAGTAAAGGTAATCACACTACCATTCACAGATAAAAGAGGCTAAGTGCCAAGGCAGTCTCTCAGAGGACATATGAGTATGAGAAGATGGAATAGATTAGATTTTGTGTATTGACTTAGGACAGAAGGAATCTGGAGAGGAAGAACAGGATGGGGAAATAGAGTATGTAGAGGAATGACTGAAATTGGAATGTCTTTAGGGAGAGATGTTGAAGTTTAATGTAGTGGAAACTTCTTGAATCCTATCATGGTAATGCTAGTAGAGTACTCTCAGTAATGGAGAATGTGGATCCTGAAATGGCCATCTTCTGAAAGCAGGCAAAACTTCCACTGTAGTGACTCAAACACCAACCTAGATACAATACTTTCAACCCACAACCTGCCCTTCCTAAAGATGGTATGTATATGTATGGTGGCTCAGAGCTTATGTGAGTGGTTAACCAATGACTGGCCTAAGTTTTAGCACAAGCCATTAGAGGAATCCCATGCCAGATACTGCCTGGTTGCCCAGGAACAAGAAGCTGGATGGTTCAAAGACCTAGGTCACAACCATACAAGATTGACCAAAGAAACAAATAACCAAAAAGAAAATCAAAACAAAGAAACAAGCAAAAAACAAATGCAAAACAAACATAAAAACAAAGAAATCAATAACGTGATTCTTAAGGATATTGTTATACTTCTGAGTTGCTGCCTATTATTATCAGAGAAGCTTCTTCTGGCAGCAAACAAGCCCAAATGCAACCACCCACAGTCAAACATTAGCTGAAGCTTAGGAAACCCTAGGAGTAAGCGAAGAAGGGTTATTCACTTGTTGTTGAGACAAGTCTGCTCCTGACAGCAGTCCCTCTCTTGGATTCAAAGAAGAAATTGAGTATCAATGAAGTTGCTCCACTTGTGGTGAGACAGCGACTAGGCAAGAATTGCCTCATTTTATCTACAGACAAAATACTGTCCAAAATTCTGCCAAGACAAGGGAATCAGCCGTTAAAAATCCTGCATTACAAAGGTCTATCAGATGATCCTGGACCAGAAGGCTGAAGACTGATACTCTAACATTTTGAAGTATAGGGACTGTCTAGATGATCAGTGATCTCTATAAACTGGCTAAATTTTGGAAGCTATAATTTGTGCTTCTCATATTTTCAGGTAATATTAGTTATTCTTGGATTTCTGACTGGGTTGAAGACTGGTAGTTTCATAGCCAACCCAAGCTGTTTAACATGAGAAAGATGATATAGGTTTGAGAGGATTGTTTTTAAATGGCTTATAATCTAAAGCCAGGACATGAGTGAGGTATAGAATGATAAGTCTTTTAATTTGTGATAAATTACAATGTTTTATCTTAATGACAAAGTTGGTGGACTGGGTGTTAGGTTTACCTATACCTCATAAATTACAAACTGGTAATAGTTGTGTTCTATATTGAGAGAAAGCATTTGTTTTATTATTAAAACAAAAAGAGGAAAGTGTTGTGGATTTCTCTGTGCTGCTTGTAATTTTATGTTAATTCTGCTCTTCCAGGAGAGGTTGTGTGGAATGGGGAATGAGTCACATACTCAGGTGGCTTCTTGAGAAGCAATCCCCTAGTGAATAAAGGAGCCAATCACTGCGAAAGTAGGTGGGACTTCCAGGTTGGTCAGAAGAAAGGAAGCAGTAGAGAGTTAGGTCTTTTTGGAATGGGGATAGCATGAAGGTAAAATGTAGCTGCTAGAATTTTCAAGTATTATGGTGGATCTGCAAAGATTCACCACCAGAGGAAACAGATTTTAATAAGGCTTACAAGATTAGGTTTAAATTCTTGCACCTAGAAATTGAGTTACCACTGTTTCTGAAAAAAAAAATAGAGAGAGAAAGAAAAAGTAAGAGGACTCTAGGACACAAGGAGAATGTAGAATCACTAAGCAGGGTTGGAATATACGTACTGTTGTAGTTTTGCTTGAGTTTTTTGTGGGACAGCTAACAATGGGAGTGGTGTTTGTCTTTGACTCTTTTACTTGCTCTTGGGGCCCTTCACCCTCTATTTGGTTGTTT
>NW_022196897.1:85435008-85450611 GCF_008632895.1 Mastomys coucha
TCCCAAGTGCTGGGATTAAAGGTGTGTGCTACCACCACCTGGCTCCTTCAGTCTTGATATGAGGGTTTGTGCCAACCTGCATCTTGTTATATATCTGTTGATATCCTTGAGAGGCCTGTTCCTTTCTGAATGGAAACAGCAGAGCAGTGGATCTGGGGAGGAAAGGTATATCTGGGGAACTTCGAGGAGTTAAGGTAGTGATGACTGTGCTTGAGATGTATTATATGAGATAATAAGTGAAAAAAAAGCAGATAATATAGTGACATCTGTAGGAGTGTGTGTGTGTGTGTGTGTGTTTGTATATTACTCTACTCTCACAGTATAGAGCCTAAAAAATACTGCTATTTTTCAATGTATACATAAATGTCTTTTTTAACTTTAAATTTAACTTTTAAATTAGTTTAAATATTTTTCTTTCTAAGAACTTAGAATCTAGAAAGAATTGGTGAAGCAGAAGAATATGACCAAAATGCATTTAAATTTAAAAAATTGTTTTAAATAATACAAAATATAATAAAAAATTCTAAATATAAAGGAATTACAACACTCTCTATCATGTAGTTCAAAACCTTGTACCTGCCTTAATCAATTCATGAGGGAAAATTAAAGGAATTGTTGTTATCTGAGATGGCATTTACATTTCAGCACCTGAGTATGTTCAGAAAAATATTCTAGATTCTAATCTCTATGCAGCTCTATTGTAATACCATACTTTATTTTAATTATTTCCACTGAGAAAATCTTGTTCATTGATTCTTTGACTCTACTTCATAACATACAAATAATTAAATACACTCTTGTAAGGTTGCATTTTAATGGTCTTTGAGCCAAGAATTTTAAATATGAAAAATATTTTTCTATCGTTAGTACCTTCAGTGACACTAATGGCACCCCTGAGATATGTTTTTATTTAGTCACCTATCTAACCTCAAATCTGATTGCTATCCCCACCTTGGTTTCTTAATCTCAAATGCAGAAGACATTTAATTCTAAGAAAATGTGTATTATGAATCAGCACACAGGGTTGAGCACTCACCCTACATTTTCATTCATCATAATATGATTTTCAGATTTCTAGAAGAAGTATAATATTTCATGAAATCATTTCCAATAAGAAACATAAGAAATCTTCACTTAGAAAAATAGCTACAGTCTCTGCTCCATAGTTAGTCTCTACAGCTCCTTCCATAGGTATTTTGTTGCCACTTTAAGAAGAAATGAAGTGTCCACATTTTGGTCTTCCTTCTTCTTGAGTTTCTTGTGGTTTGTGGATTGTACTTTGTGTATTCTGAACTTCTGGGCTAATAACCACTTATGGGAGAAAAGGCCCTTGGCTCTGTGAAGGTTCTGTGTCCCAGTGTAGGAGAATGCCAGGGCCAGTAAATGGGAGAGGGTGGGGTCGCTAGCAGGGGAGGGGGGAGGGAACAGGGGGTTGTTCTTGTTGTTTTGGGGTTTTTTTTGGGGGGGAGGGAGGGGAATCTGGGAAATATGATATGTAAATACAGAAAATATCTAATAAAAGAATAAAAAGAAAAATAGCTACAATAGTGACTATTAGGAAAGCACATTGTTTGGCTAAGGTCATCCCCATTGAGTCCTGAGTGTCTTTTTCCTCTTGAATCTCTGGTACTTTCCACATTGTCCCAGTCTAGCCAGTATTGGGGAGAGGGAACTTGAAGAATCAAGCTCCAATAGTCAGACAAGGCTGCAAGTGGAGGGAAAGGATTACCAGCCCATAGTCAAACTTTCTGACCCCAGACTGTTCCTATCTAAACGAACTGCAGGGACAAAACTGGAGAAGAGACTGAGGGAAGGGTGGTTCAATGACCAGCCCAACTTGGCATTCAGCTCATTGGTGGTGGGGAAGACCAAGGTCTGACACTATCACTGGTGTTATGGTATGTTTACAGATGGGAGACTGGCATGGCTGTCCTCTGAGAGACCCTATCAGTTAAATTGCACCCAACCATTGGGCTAAAGTTGGGACCCCCTATGGTTATATTAGGGGAAGCACTGCAGAAAAACTGAATGGTTCAGTGACCCCCATGGGAAGACCAGCAGTCTCAACTAACCCATGGAGTTTCCAAAGACTGAGCCACCAACCAGGAGCATACAAGGCTCCTGGCATATATATAGCAGAGGTCTGCCTGCTCTGGCAGGAGAAGATGAGCTTAATCCTCGAGAAAGTTGAGACCCCAGAGAAGAAGGAGGTCTGATAGAAGGCACGTTCTCAGAGGCAAGGGGGAGGAGGAATGGAACAAGGAACTGAGATTTTTAAAATAAAAAAGGTTCGATATTATTAAATATTCCAAATTTTTTCAGATATGGTACATTTGGGAAGTTTCTGCCAGAACCTGAACAATGCATATGGAGATGTTAGCAGCCAACCATCACACTGAGCTTGGAGACCCAAGTGGGGGAGCTGGCAGAGTTTCTGGAAAAGCAGAGGGAGACTATGACTCCATAGGAAGAACAATGTCAGCTGGTTGGATCAACCTGTGCTCCCATAGACTAGACCACCAACAAAGGAGTGTACAGGGAGGGATCCATGGCTCTAGATACATATATAGTAGAGAATGGCCTTGTCTGATATCAGTGGGAGGGATAGCCCTAGGTACTGTTGAGGTTCCATATACCAGCATAGGGGCATGCTAGAGTGGTAGAGCTTGGGTAGAATGGGTAAGTGTGCTTGGGGGCACCCTCCTAGAGGCAAAGAGGAGGGAGGCTAGGGCAGATGGGATGGAGGGGTTGTGGAGGGGTAACCGAGAAGGGAGATATCATTTTAGATGTAAACAGATGAAATTGTTAATAAGAAAAAAGAGAGAGAAAATACTAAAAACTATTCCAGATTACAATAAAGTTGGATAAACCTCCCACCCCCAATAAAATAAAAATAAAAATCAATGCTTAACATATACCTATGTATCTGAAAAGTGATAATATACCAAGCATATAAGAAATTTTAATACTGTAAATCTATTTACTACAATAAAATTGCCAATAGATCTAAATAGATACATTCTAAAGAAAAAAACTTAAAAATAAACAAGACACACACATACACCTTTAGCATCACTAATCATTAAATGATTGCCAATGTAAAACATAGTGACAAATCAGCTCACCTTATCAAGAATGATGATTATCTCTATAGCTAATGATAGCAAGTTTGGACAAAAGGTGTTGAGAATCATCTCAACATCTCAAAGCTAAAACTGTCTCATACTTAGTGGGATTACAAATTATAGCATACAGTTTGTTCATTTAACCTACTTCTTTACATAGCCTAGGCTGACTTCAAATTTGTTGTAGAGTTGAGCATGACCTTGAATTACTGTTTTTCTTGGCTTCATGTCCCAAGACTTCGGATTACTAGGATATTTAGGCATTTGAGACCACAGCCAGAATTATATATATTTAAGAGAACACTAGGGTGATTTCATGTTTTGAGTTTTCTTTTTCAGAAAATTAAATCAAAATTCTCATGTGTTCATGGACTTCCTTACAGATCCAAAGGCAATGAAATAAGTTGTTCAGTTGTTCAGTTTAGTCCAGGTGTTCATAGTAACCAAGAAATGGAAACATTCTGTGGACCCCTTCTTATGAGGATATAAATAAAAATCAAACCACAGGTACTTGTGACAACATGAATAGGACTATAATTGATCTATTGCATGTAATAAGTGAGGTACAAAAATAGGAGTACTGCTTAATTATACACATAAGAGCATTATTGGGGTTGATCATGCCATTGGTATTCAGGTGGCAATTACTACAGAGCAAGAAAAGGGATGAAAGAGATGGAGAATGCAATGTATAAAAAGTTACAATAACCTAAGAATAAGAGATTCTAATGTCAGTGAACTTCGGTGACTGTAGATTATAATGATGTATTGTGCATTTCAAAAACATAGAAAATGGCATTAAACATGGATGTTGAAATGTCTAAAAGTAGGCGGTGGAGTTCTCTAATATATGCTCAGAAACTGAATAGCTGTATAATTCTATCCACTTTGTGTGTGTGTGTGCCACTCCAAACAGATTTCCACAATGGCTATACTGTTTTGTAATTCCACTCCAATTCAATGAGTGTTCCTTGATTCTCACAATTCTAGCTGCAATTATATTTACTATGTTAAAGAAATAGAACCAAACTAGATGCATACAAACAGACCAATGGACAATAAGAATGTGGTATATATAAAATATAGGATTCTTTTCATCCAGCTTTTAATAAAAATGAATTCCCAAAGTTTGCAGGAAGAAGGGTGAACCTGAAACTTTAATATTGAGGTGATTAAAATTCAGAAATAAAATAAGATAAAATAAAACAATAAAGTCAGTATGTTTATCCTCATATATATACCCAGCTCATAATGCATACATGTAAATATGCAAAATGATATACCTGTAGGAATAGTATAAAGTTTAGTAAGGTGACCAGGAGTGGACAATATTAGGAGATGAAAAAGTACAAAATGCAGGCAAATGACACATGAGCCATAAAATAGGACCATAATACAGAGCTCATTATATCTTTCTAGTTTCAACTCTTTTGTTGTTTTTCATGGTGAATAAACACATAGGTGAGAAGGCTTAGTGAAGTTGGACAAGGTTATTTCCTTTCAAATTTCACCCTAGTGGTATATGTCCTATAGGAATGCCATATCTCCTAAAACCATTACAAATAGAGAACTAAATTTTCAAATACTTGAGCTTATATGGTGTTTATTCCAGTCAATCAACCACACTACCCAACTGCTTTTCTCAGTTTCTGAGAGGTCAACAGCTCTGTCCTCTACAAATGACTGCAACAAATTACTTTTGTAAAAGAAAAAAAAAAGAGGTGGGTATAAAATAATACTAGGTTCAGGATAATTAATAAAATTAAGACCACAAAGCTCATGTTGGCATAATTGGGATTTCTTGCTGTTGCTCTCAAGTTATAAAGGATAAGATGATGGCTCAGATCATTCTGCCTTTATTAAAACAGTGTACTTACAACAATTCTCCCCACTAGCTTTAGAAACTTGGGTGTAAATACCAACACAGTGACAACAGCAATTACTTTTCTAGCATTACTATAAAATGATTTTAAACCAACACAACTTATACATGAATTTGGAAAGCATCTAAAGCTTCTTAGAGCCACATTTTACAAACACTACACTACAGTGCATTCTATTTAAAACACCCCATGGAGGTATAATATGCTATGAGAATTGACAGATTTCTGTTCATGAAAGAGAGCTCCTATTTTCCAATTTGATAATTAGAGTTGATTACAAAGTACTGTCCATTCAAGGAGCAACAGAAAAACATCAATGTTCTCATCTGTGGTTATTTCCAAATTCTTTATTTATTTCCTCTATAATTTGCAAAGCTTCTAAAGATGTATCATTAATCCAGTTTAACAGCTTCATAATTGGGTTGTCTATTTGGTAGAGAAAATAGAAACATTTTACCCCGATGACTAGCATTTTAACTTAAAAATACTTTTGTATGAAATGTGAATTTCTTTTCTGAGGAACTTGCTTTAATGCCATTTCCAATTAGAAACATAGTAGTAGTTATAAAGCTCATTTCCACACACTGATCAAAATCAATGACAGTAAAATTTACCATTTGGCATCTCAATCAAATCAGTAACTGCACTTCACTGAAATTAGTTTTTTCTAAGTCCACTTAGTGAAGTGCCAAGTAGCTAGGTGATTTTCTATAATCCTAGCTGGAGCTCACTTTTAACTGTAGGATTCAGATACACTCTAAATACCAAAGAAGAAATTCTTTTCTTAAAAAAAATATATATTTTTTCCATAACCTTAAAGTAACTGATTTTTCCTATTCTATCTTTTAATGTTGTGTTCTCCAATATAATATATCCTTCATTAATCTCGCTGTTTAATATTCCAAATTCATGTTACATTATTAATTTGGTTTGTTTCTTGTGGTGCCTGCTCTAGTTTAAAGATTCCGTTTTGCATAAATGTAATATATCTGAAAATAACAAATGTCCCCAATAACCACTTTATTATTCCTTCTGAATTCTAGTGTTTTGGAAAAACTTTTCAACTATATTTTACTTATTCTTTGAAAACATTTTCTCTTCATACAATAGATTTTAATCATTTCTCCATAACTTCCTCCCTCTAGTTTCCCTGCCCCCAGTGCCTCAAATAAATCTCCTTCTAAATTTCATTTCCTCTCTTGTAGTTGTGACTTCTTTCAAATTGTTTAATATTTTAAACTTAATGGGGTGAATCAAAGTTTCTTTATGTGAAAAGTGATAATATATGGGGATATGAGACCTCTAGTTTTAACATAAACATTTTCTGTCCTGAGCTATACTCTGTGACATAATATAGACCAGAAAGCCAAAAGCTTGCTCCTTAAGCAGAAGAAACTGTAGCATCCTCCAGATATTTAAGATATTGTCATCTTATGGCTAGAGAGACAAAACTGGGACTCAGAACACTTTTTGCTTTTACAGTGGACTCTGAATCAGTTCCCAGAACACACATGGTGACATGAAATTATCTGCAATTTTAGTGGACTATTATAATAATAATTCAGACTTTAAGAAAAATAAAATCTCAGACAAAGGAGTGGAAAAAATATTTTATTGATTGTGTTAACACAGACCCAGAAAGAGAAACAATAAATTCCCATTTCATTTATGGTTTCTATAACCAAATCTTTCTATCTTGATAGATAACCTGGACTCAACTTCAAAAACAAACAAACAAACAAACAAACAAACAATAAGAAATCATAAAAAGGAAACTTAAAAGGGGCAGGGATGGAACTCTAAAGAGGGGAATAACAAAGCACATGCAATATGAAAGTGTACATAAGAATGGAAGGAAGTTTATAAATGACAGACAGGGAAGAGGGATAAATAATACAAAGGATGCTTGAAATAGCCATTGCTATGATATTATTTTATAGTTAAGACATATAGTATAGTATACATACATGTAAAGTTACATAGACTGAGCAGGTTTTATTTTGGAATATATATCTATATCCCATGTTTACAATAGGGATAATTAGTAAAAAACAGTCTGTGGATTGAAGAGAATAAAGGTATATGAAAAGTGATGCAAATATTTTATATCTCAAAACTAAAGGAAATATTAAAATACATGTACAATCTATATAGTGAAACTATGTTACTTGCGAAGACTTCACAAGGTATCATAGATGAACTAAGTACTTATGCCCTAGTAGTAGACATAAAAGAAACCTTCTTTGAAATGTTCAGAGGAGACAAATGACTCACAAAGTTTTGTAGCCCATTTTTATTTCTCTTAGTTGCTTTCCAGAAGTGTAAGGTTGGCATCAGCTCTTGCTGAAAATAACATGTACTTTGATATAGGACTCGGAGGATACAATATGGATCTGACTTGAAATTCTCTTTCATGAAGACTAGTAGTGATAGTACTAAAAAGTGATACATTAGCTACCAAAGGAGAAAAACATTCAATACTATAATCCATCAGTAATGCCTATGAACCACTACAATGACGACAATGGCAAAATATCACTGAACATATAGCTTTGTGGTCACCAACAAATGCCTAATTGCACATAGGGCCCTACTCAACCTCAGAGAATTCATGTCAAGTTCTCTGAACCCAACATATCATCTGTAGCTACTGGGATTATGGCTTTTAGAGGACAAGATGTTATTGTCAGTTTCCTAAACTCTTTATAATTCCTAAATGCATTCTCAATGCTTGTTCTTATACCAACATGAGCTCTCAGCTCTAACCAAGGAAGCTTCTGTTTAGCTGATGGAAGCCATTGTAGTAAGTCATAACTAGTCAAAATGCAAAGAATTGTTCCATCTACAGCAGAAACCAAATACTCAAACCTCAGAACATCTCATGAGAGGGAGAGGAATGTAAATGCAGTAGAAACAGGAAGTCTGCTACAAGACTGTGCCTTCTAAAGAGGATAGGGAAGCAAACCCTTGCATCATCAATAATATGACTGCCTAAACAAGCCTAAGTAACTATAAGAGTAGTTAACATTCTAGTGTGGATTAGGGAAATTTTATAGTATCCCTCATTTACATGAAGAGCTACAGAATGTAATGACTACTGGGAGAGAGAAAAATAGATTTTCCCATGGATGAGGATTCTAAATGGTTATTTAATATCAAGTAGTCACCTCTAAAAGCATATACATATAAGCAACAGTAAATGGACTCAACAAGTTGACTTTATATGTAATTGAAAAATTACATACATACATACACACACAGAGAGACGTGTGTGTGTGTATATGTATATATGTGTGCATGTGTGTATGTGTTTCTGTGTGTGTGTAAAAGAAAAAGAGAGCACGAATTTGAGAAGGAGCAGGAGAGATACATAGGAGGACAGGTAGGGAGAAATGATTTAATTCTATTTTAATTAATGAAATTATATTTTAGATACTAAAGCCATTGAACATAATAAAATGAGACACCTGCCCTTGATATAACAAGATGATCTATAAACTCTCTAAATACTAGATGAAGATGAGCTTGAATAAATGAACATCTCTCTGGTGATGTCTGTCAGATATGGCCTGTAATGATCCAATTCTTCCAGCTTAAATAACAAAAGTATATAGGGTAAAGACAGGAAACGGGATTTCTGAAGTAGAATTAATATATTTAGAACTATGGACTTATCTCTCTGATTTTATTCTCATATTGTCAACAATTACTTTAAATATTACTGCTTGAATTAGATACATGACTTTCTCATCCGCTCCACCACCTGGACAAACAGTAAGAAATGGATTATGGATTAATGTTGTGGGCAATTTGCATGCATTTCTAATGAGTGAAGAGTACCTTCTCCCCATTGTTTGCTACCCCTACAGACAGTAGTCTGCTAATGATGGCTAATTAAATTTGTGTAATCCTGCCATTGTATTGGAGGTGACATTTTATCAGCATTTCTCATGTGGCTTCTTGGTGCTTCAGTGTTACAAGAGATAATTTCTCTCAGCCAACATGATGTTTGTCATTTTTCTGGAATGGCAGTTCCTCTGTTGGTATAAAAACAAAACCAAAAAAAACCCCAACAAACAAAAAAATAAACAAACAAACAAAAAAACAAATATATCCTGTCCCTAAATATCTTTGACACTCATCATTTAAAATCAAGAATAAGAAAATGATCATCTGATTAGTCAAACAGACTAATGTTTAAAATCCATTTCCAAAAACAAATAATAGAACTGGATTGTGTTCAGGGTGGAAGAGTGACTTGAATATTATCACCTACAGTTGTACCTGTTCTCTAACCGGAGGAATGTGGATGAATTTTAATGTATTATATTCTTATTCTTAGTTTAATATGTACCATATTTTTAAAAAGTAATAAGGATACAATTCTAGAGATGTTATCTAGAAAAATTTTATCTATATTTTAGTCAATAAATGAAACTACTAGTGCATATAATTCATATATAATAAAAAATTTCTTTAAAATTTTATATAACTAGTTTAAAAATTACTTTAAAATTATGATATGTAGCCAGGCATGATATAACACTATGGAGACAGAATCAGAATGACTTCTGTATGGCATACAGAGTTCTTCACTACTCAAGGCTATAGAATAAGACAGTATATTCAACCCAAAACTTATGAAATAAAGATATATTCTGTGATAATTTTTGCTTTTATTTATTATTTAATTATATTTCTGTAAGTTCTGTTCTTATTTACAGAAGAAAAAATGATATTTCTTATTTTTTATTTTGGAAATGAGTCTTCCTTTTTCCCATCAAAATCATGTCTATTTCTAACATATTTGCATTTTATTTAGATGTATATTTAAATATATACCTCCAAGTCCAGAATGCACTCTGGTTCTCACTCAATGTCTTAACCACATCATAAACCCCAACTGATTTTATCACAGATGAGACCCATTCATGTTCTCATTTCTTTACTTGGTTAGGGAACTTCTCCTTGTCTAAAAAGTGCTCTCAATTAAAATACTAGTCAGTGTTTTTCACATCTAAAATTTATTTATGTAATTTGTCTATTAAAACATCTTCTAATTAGAGATGTAACTTTAATGTCATTGAAGGAGCTAAAGAGGTTTGCAATCACATAGGAAGAACAACAATATCAACTAACCAGACACCTCAGAGGTCCCAGGGACTAAAAACCACCTATCAAAGAGTACACAAGGAGAGACCCATGGCTCCAGCCACATATGTAGCAGAGGATAGCACTGTTTAGCATCAATAGTAGGAGAGGACCTTGGTCCTGTTAAGACTTAATTCCCCAGTTTAGGGAAATGACAGAGCAGTGAGGTGGGAGAGAGTCGGTGGGAAGGGGGCGCCCTCATAGAATCAAGGCAAGGGGGGATGAGATGGGGGATTGTGGAGGGGAAAGCAGGAAATAGGATAACATTAGAAATGTAAATACATAAAATTTCCAATAAAAAATCTTAAAAGAAAATAAAATTGGGTATATTCCAATTCTCCAGTTTACTAGAATGAAGCAACCCCTTTGTACTCTATTCACAAATGCACAAACATTTATTATACATTCACATCTGTTTAACAAAATTCCAGCATTTTAGTTGAAAGAAAAAATAATTACTACCAAAACATTGGTGTAGACATAGAGATTCCAAATCATCATGCATGTACCTAACCTAACGCTTTTGGTTTTCCAAAAGCTTTGAAAACTTGAAGATAACCAAAGAAAAGAAAAGTACATTGCTGTCATGTTTCCTAATCTGTTTGTATCTGACAAGTTAACTGAAACATGAAAATAGCTGTTAATATAAGAAATCTACGACAGATAAAAATATAAAAGGAAAAAAATCTCAAATGCCAATGAGAATAGCGAAATGACTAACAGTCATATGAGAAAAATAACTATATGTGTTGACATCTTGTTGGGTTGAGCACCATTCCTCAGAAAAGATTTTCTAGGATAATTTTTGACATAGATTTTCTAGTAAAGATGAAGGACCTCAATATAAGACCAGATCCACTTAATCTAATAGAAGAAAAAGTGGGAGAGAGCCTTGAACTCATTGGCACAGGAGGAAATTTACTAAACAGAACTCCAAAGGCTCATGTTCTAAGATCAAGAATTTATAAATATGACTCCATGAAACTGGAACGCTTCAATAAGGCAAAGGGGACATAGTCAACAGGACAAAGCAGCAACCTACAGAATGGGACAAAAGTCCTCACTAACCCCACATGCAATAAAGGGCTAATATCCAAAATATATAAAGAACTAAGGAAGCAAACCACCAAAACACCAAACAACCCAATCAAAAAATGGAGTGTAGAAGTCAATAGAGAATTCACACCAGAAGAATCTCAAATGGCTGAGAAGCACTTAAAGAAATATTCAAAGTCCTTAGTGATTCATTAAATCCAAATCAGAATGACTCTGAGATTCCACCTTACACCAATCAGAATGGCTAAGATCAAAACTTCAGGTGACAACACATGTTGGCAAGCATGTAGAGAAAAGGGACCATTCCTCTATTACTGATGGGATTGCAAACTGGTACAACCACTCTGGAAATCAATCTGGAAGTTCCTCAGAGAATTGGAAATAGATTTACCTGAAGACCCAGCAATACCACTCTTGGGGATATACCCAAAAGATGTGCCACCATCTCACAGGGACACACATTCCATTATGTTCATAGTGGCCTTATTTGTGATAGCCAGAAGCTGGAAACAACTCAGATGTCACACAACAGAAGAATGGATACAGAAAATGTGCTTCATTACACAGTGGAATACTACTTAGCCATTCAGAACAAGGACATTCTGAGTTTTGCAGATAAATCGATGGAACTAGAAAATACTATCTTTAGTGAGGTAACTCAGACCCAAAATGACAGGCATGAAATATGTTCACTTATAAATAGATATTAGCCAAAAAGTACAGAATACACAGGAAACAACCAGTAGAACCCAAAAAGGTAAACAAGATGAAGAGCCCAAGTGAGGATGAACAACAGGAGGGGAGAACAAGGAAGGAACCTGAGTTGGAAAGGAAACAGGGAGGTGAAGAGGGGTACATGATCAGATATTGGATAGAGGAAACAGGACTGAACCCTGAGGGCCAGCAGAAAGAATGGAAATAGGCAACCTTGGGAGGTAGGAGATGGGGGAATCCTCCAGAATGTACCAGAGACCTGGGAGGTAAGAGACTCTCAATACTCAAAGGGAAGGGCCTTAGAGGAAATGCCCTACTTTGGGGAAAGGGAACTTGTAGAGCTCACCTCTAGCACAAGACATAAAGTGAGGAGTGGTTTTGCCATCCCACAGTCAAAAATTTTAACCCAGAATTGTACCTGTCTGAAAGAACTGCAGGGACAAAAATGGAGAAGAGCCTCAGGAAAAGGTAATACAATGACAAGCCCAAAATGGGATCCAACCCAGGGGGAGGCCCTAAGGCCTGACACCATGACTATGAAGTGCTCACAAAAAGGGGTCTATGATGATTGCCCTCTGAAAGACCCAACAAGCAGCTGAAAGAGTCAGATGCAGATATTTATACCCAAGGAATTGTCAGAAGCTGCAGACCCCAGTGGTTGAATTAGGGAAAAGCTGGAAGAAGTTGAGGAGGGTTAACCTGTAGGAGGACCAGCAATCTTAATTAACCTGGACCCCTGAGATCTCTCATATACTGGACCACCAATGAGGCAGCATAAACTAGCTGATATTAGGTTCCCAACACATATACAGCAGAGAACTGCCGGGTCTGGGTTCAGTCAGAGAAGATGCATCTAACCTTCAAGAGCCTGGGGACCTGAGAGTGGAGAGGTTTGGTGGGGTGGGTGTTGGGAGGAGAGGGGAGATCCTTGTTAGAGGATGAAGGGCAGAAGAAGTATGGGATGTGGAACAGTATGAGGGTAGTCATGGCGAAGGATAAAATTTGGAGTGTCAAAACAAAACGATTAAATAAAATTTTAAAAATGGAGAAGAGATGAAAAAGCAGCTGTGTAGATCAGCGTGTATGTGTGTGTGTGTGTGTGTGTGTGTGTGTGTGTGTGCTTTCAGCAATCCAAGTTTTTCTTTTATCCAAAGAACATCTTATTGAGTTACTACTGGAGAGACATAAAGATATAACAGGAATATGTAATTGATTGGCACTAAGTTAGGGCTTAACCTCATTTAACGTGATTTAGTTTCAGTGTCCTAAAACAGGGTTTTTGCCTCCCCAAAAGTATGCAATGCTCCAGCTAGATAATGATCTTACATACTTAACTGCTTGTACACACACACACACACACACAGAGAGAGAGAGAGAGAGAGAGAGAGAGAGAGCTCCATTAATGATCTGATAAATGCAATGTTTCATGTGTCAATATAGTTCTCTAAAAATCCAATCAAAGTGACTAAGCATAAAAATGAAAAAAAATAATTTTTTCAAAAAAAGTGATTATTTTTATCCATTTTCTTTGTTAAATTAACTCATTTGTAATGGGGTACCATCAAGAAATATGTTCTTTAATGTCAATGGACCTATTATGCATCTACAAGTAGTGTCAACCTATTTATTCCTCAAGAGGAAATCTGTCGTCTTGAGAACTACATCCCTAAATCTCCAGATAAGCCTAACAGTCTGCTCTTCTCAAAGTGCCTGACAGTCCAGGACAGCTCTCTTAAATTAGATAATGAAATCAAAGTTTTGTACTTTTGTTTCTGTTTTGTTTTACATTAGTCTTGAACTACTGTTTCATTCTCTTGGATAGTGAATTTTGTATTTGTCTTCTCAGATAACCTTTTAAACTTTGTCGATAATTTAAATAAATGTATGTTTACTCATCAATGTTGCTTTTTTCTTTTTTATTAGATACTTTCTTTATTTACATGTCATATTATATCTCCTTTCCCAGTTTCCCCTCCGAAAAAAAGAAAAAATATAAAAAAATAAAATAAAATAAACAAGAAAAAAAAACTCCTGTTCCCTCTCCCCTCCTGCTGCTCACCAGCCCACCCTCTCATGCTTCCCGCCCCTGGCATTTCCCTACAATGGGGCATAGAACCTTCATAGGACCAAGGGCCTCTTCTGCCCTTGATGACCAACTAGGCCATCCTCTGCTATACATATGCTGCTGGAGCCATGAGTTTCACCATGTGTACTCATTGGTTGGTGGTTTAGTCCCTGGAAGGTCTAAGGGTACTAGCTAGATCATATTTTTGTTCATCCTAAGGGGCTGCAAGCCCTTATAGCTGTCTCCTGAGAGGGTCTGACAGTATGCAACTAGTACAGAAGTAGAGGCTCACAGCTATCCATTGGACTGAACACACAGTCCCCAGTGAAGGAGCTAGAAAAAGGTCACAATGTTGCTTTTTTAAAAGTCTTTTTGATTTTTTATGTTTATTTACTTGTTTTAAAACTATAATTCAAAAATTGATTATACAATTTATTATCTGAAATTGTCATTAAAATGTTGCTATTATTTCCATTTCTAGCTACTTCAAAACCATGTTTCTTTGGTAGGATGACTTTGCAAATTATGAAAGTATCTATGTAAAAGTAATTAGTGAGATGTATAAAACATCTAGTAAATGTGAGTAAAGACTGCTAATGAACACTCATTTCAATAAAATAAAAAAATGATTTTAGTGGGAAAAAATTCTACAATTTTATAGAGGAATGCGCTCTAGCACTGACAAGTTGAAAATTAAACAAACAGGCAAAACCTACTTTATCCTCTTATGAATGAATGCCTGCTTTTGATTTAAAAAGCCTTAACATTGACTACAACTCCACATGGAATTTTCTATGGTATCAGTGATACATAAGCATTGATTTATTTCAAAAAGCAGATTTTAAAATCAAGGAGACACTTAAGCAAAATCACATTAAAATTCTTGTAGACCATTTCACATAACTACTCAGAGAGTAATCATACTTAAGAATAAAATTTGATTCTTCTGGCTAGCAAAAGACAAAAGTATTTCAATTAAAGCTTATTAATATTCTATTTGAATTCAGCAGTCAACAATCACTTTGCATTTGTTCCTCGGTTCATTTTTTAGTGTTCCTGATTGCTAAATTAGTCCTGCAAATAACATTATAAAAAGCTAATCTCATTGAGTATTAGCAGTATATGGAGGAGAGAATACCAATGACCAATTTATGGTGTTTATTAGAAATTTTAATGCCTTTTCAGTCATTACACTTAGAAAATCAGATAATATCACAAAAAAAAAAAAAACATAAAGAGTGGACCTGGATTCCCATATAATCATTTTTGCCAGTCCATTGACATCATTTGTTCCCATTCAGAATACTCCCACACTACTGAGGAAAGCTAGTTACAAATAAATAGCATGTCTTCTAGACTTCTATCACTGTGCAACTTTGGATAAGGGAATAGAGTGTTATCTCAAAAAATATATTAATGGCCGTCTACTAGATCTTATTTCAGATAAATCCCTATTACTTGTGAGGCATTTTCTGACTTCTGTTAGGATGGCTTTAGAAACACGATTATCTTTTTTCCCTTAAGTGACAGATTCATCTGTCAAGCGGTATCCCCAGTGAGATATATATATATATATATATATATATATATATATATATATATATATATA
>NW_022196897.1:85450699-85460757 GCF_008632895.1 Mastomys coucha
TTTTTTTTTGCAAACTGATTCCATTAACTGACTCACCTACTTCCCTTTGATAGTATGGCTTATAAGAAACCTTATAAGAGTAAAGAATTGATCTTACACATTTTGACATTCTTCCTTAAGAACCTTATTATTTTCTTGTTCCATATATTTTGCCATTGTATAGAACTGACTGAAAATGCACCAATATCTACACATGTCAGTTCCACCTTACCAATTTTTTCTAAATATAAATCACATTATTATGTATATATTCATGTTTTCCATTAAAAATACTCAATTTTATTTGCATTGATACGTACACAGACACCCCACTAAAAAAGACACCATAAAAGTTATGGCTTACATATAGCTTATAAAAATGATAAGCACATCTTAGTTTTCAGAGAAATGGGAATATAAACAATATGATGAAATATATACCTGCAAGAACTGTTAAAATTAAAAATGTCCTCAGCATCCAATGCAGTTGAGTCTGTGGAACCAGAGAACTCTCATTCCATGCTGATGATAAGGCAAGTACAAGAGTCTTGATGTTTTCAAACAGTTCCATGTACCATTTACTTTAAATGTGAGAGGGTGTTTGTTTGTGTGTCAATGAAAGATTCCTAAATTTTATTACTGTTTTAAGCAATTGTCTTTTGCCTTTAAGTACAATTGCAACAAAATGGAAATGTAACTAATAAAATATAATTCATAACTAGTGTAGGAACAACGTAGTTAAAAGAACACAGAAGCCTTAACAGTTAAGCTTCTTCGTCAATTGAGTAGATATTAAAAATAATGCAATTCAGATGTGTCTGTAAAGGAGGCACAGGGCAACACTGAATACTGTTGGCACAATCCAATAGATTGAGATACCAATTTTTTTTTACATAATTCTGAACCCCAGAAGATTTATAAGGATCTTTTAATTTTGCATAAAGTGAAGTAAGCTTGGATGTTTGATTTGTCTGTGCTTGAAACTACATATTCCATCACTACAGAGGCAGCTGTTGAAAATTGAATTCCCAATTTTAAACTATTAGGAAGCATAAAGGGATGTAGAGTGAAGGATGGAGGGTTGCTTGGTCCTAAGCTGCAGAATACTCCTTGTAGTAGAGATGAAATGATTCCATTCAATTCCAATACTGAATGAAGTGAGAATGGAACCAATAGGATAGCAAATGAAAACAGCTGTGTTTCACTGCAACACAGACAGTCGGGACATTCAGCTGCTGATTTGTAATGAAAATGGAAATTGTAAGTGACAGTCCCTTATAAAGCAAATATTTGGAAGCTGCAGAGGTGCCTGTGCTTCATGAAAGGCAGCCATCTGATCTACCGTTTCCTTTATGCAGTTACTGAGTTTTCTTCCCACTATGGAGATGCAACATTTCAACATGAAAAGGATCAAGTTCCATTGAGAGCACATTAAAAGAGTGTTTCATGCACTCCAAAGTGAACAAAGAGATTTTCTAAATTGTAATCCAAAAGAAGTAATCACTAAAATCATCCCCAAGTGCTAACATTCATAAATGGCCCTTGGAAGACAGAGCCCTATTCCTTATATGTCCCTACAACAAGAGGTCCTCAAAGCATCCTGGCACAAACTTCATTCCTCAAAGGGTGATCCAGAAACCAAGCCCTTTTCTTCCTTCTCTTTGGATCTTATCTTAGGTTTTTCACTGCTAAGCTACTGTGTCCTAAGGCCTTGTGACTCACTGACAACACATGAACTTAGATGGCTGGGATGAAAGATTTATGCTTTATGAGCAAGCAATCAAAAAGGGATAATAAGCTTCATACCAGCAGAAGTAACAATATTTTCTCCATTGCTGGGGTGCTATCAATATCTCAGAACAACTCTGGCACATAAATGTGCTTGCACTCAGAAGACATGCTTTTATTTCAATCTGGTAACAGTAGTTTCCATTTCAAGAAACCCTCTTATTCTCCAGTACAGAGGCAATTTGGCTCGCAAGTTGGTCAAATACATATTACCTAGCACAGTAAATGCCAACCATTTTCTCTAACATTCAGACTTGCAGCTGAATCTGGATACATCGTCCACATTTTTATTATCTTGTATGATATTTTTTACAGAAGCTTATTTATTTCCTATAATGCTAAGACAAGTAAAATGATCCTTGTAACACCAACAACAGCAGGTACAGATGCTTAGTATGCTGTAAGTTTGGGAGGCAACAATTTATTTATATTGTCAACCTGGCAATGCAAGTCTTTCTAATAAATGTAAGTTTATCTCCTTTCTTCTGCTTTTTTAATTTATTTATTTCTCAGACATTAGGTCCTGACCCTAGTTTCCCTTCCCTCCACTCTTTCCTCCCCTACCACCCCCAGATTTTCTAACTTCTGCTCTGTTTCCCTTCAGAAGAGAGTAATCCTTCCAAGAATATCAACCAAACCAGGCATGAAATGTTTCAATAACACTAATCATGAATCCTCATTTTAAAGCAGTCACCTCAGGATGAGGGAAAGAGTCCTATGTGCAGCTCAAAATCACCTCCCTCTCCCACTGCTAGGATTCCCATATGAACACCAATCTATACAATTTTAATATATTTACAAGGGACCGAACACCAACCCACACAGTGTCTGTGATTGTCATATCACTTCAGTCTCTGTGATCCCCTATATGCCCTGCCTAGTTGATTTTATGGGCCATGCTCTCATGGTGTCCTAGACCCCTCTAGCTCCTACAATCCTTCCTTTCCCTCTTCTGTAGGGATCCCCCAGCAAGCTCTTCCTAATGTTTGACTCTGTGCCTCTGCATCTGAACCCAGCAGTTACTGAATGAAGCCTATTTGATGATGATTGGGCTAGGAACTAGTCTTTGGCTATAAAGAAATATCATTAGGGATCATTTCATTGGCATTTTTTTTTGTCAGTTGTGTTTGGCTCTATCTTAGGTCTCTGAGCCATCCAGCCTTTGGTTTTATGTGACCCAAACAGTATTAGGAATAGGCTCCCTTTCATGCCATGCACCTCAAATTGGACCATCCATTGATTGGCCATCACCACAGTTCTCTGCCACCTTTAACACCAGCATACCTTGCAGGCAGGATAAATTATAAGTCAAAGGTTTTGTAGCTGAATTGATGTCCAAGTCCCAACATTAGAAGTCTTGACTAGCTATAGAAGATGATCCATTCAGGCTAAGTATCACCCATTACTAGGAGTTTTACAGTTCCTAGCTATGATGTATAAAGCTACAGTAAACATAGTTGAGCAAGTGTCTAGTAATAGGATTGAGCCTCCTTTGACTTTATGCCTAAGAGAGGTGTACCAGACTTTGTGTCAGAATGGTTCCCAGTTTTCTTTCTTTCTTCCTTCCTTCCTTCCTTCCTTCCTTCCTTCCTTCCTTCCTTCCTTCCTTCCTTCCTTCCTCCCTCCCTCCCTCCCTCCCTCTCTCTCTTTCTTTCTTTTTCTTTCTTTCCTTTCTTTCTTCCTTCCTTTCCCCCCTCTCTCTTTCTTTCAGCATCAATGGGAGGGGATGTCATGAATCCTGTGAAAGTTTGATGCATCAGTATAAATGAATGCTAGGGAGGTGAGACAGGAGTGGGTAGGTGTGTGGAATAGCACCCTCATAGATTCCCAATTTCCCAAAGAATCACAATATTGATTTCCTCACTGACTATACAGGAGTTCATTTCCATTAGCAATGGAGGGCTGTTCTCCTTGCTCTGCATCCTTGCTAGTAAGAGTTAGCATTGATGTAGCCATTCTGACTTGTACGAGATGGAATCTCAAAGTAGTTTTGATTTTCATTTCTTCAGATGGTTAAAAATGAAGATCATCTCTTTGTTTCTCAGCCATTTGAGATTCTTCGGTTGAGAATTTTTTGTTTAGATCTGTATCCTATTGTATATTGGATTATTTGATTTTTTGATGGTTAGTTTCTGGAGTTCTTTATTTGTATACTGTTCCATCTCAGATATGGATTTGGTGAAAATCTTTTTATTTCTGTTGTCTACTATTCTGTCCTATTGATGGTTTCCATTGCCTTATTTTTTCAGTTTCCTGAAGTTCCATTTCTTAATTGTTGATCTCAGTGCATGTGCCCTTTTGAGTAAAATTCTTTTACTATGTCTTATGTTAATAATAACCTAGATCATTACCAGTATCTACCAAAGATTTTCTTTTGTTTATTAAAGTTTACTTGGAAGATACTGAACTAAGTCCAACTGGAAAAGAGAATATCCATGAAATTCCTGCAAGAGAGTAAACACTATGAAAGATTAAGTATGATTATTTTATATTATTAAGCAAGATATAAACATGATGACAATAGGTATCACTCTATCATAAACAGATTGATGAAAAGCTGAATATATTGAGTTCAGGAGGATAGTGAACATCAGTGATACTCTGTTATGGACATAACATTGTAATTCAACATTGGAAACAAGATAGGAAAAAATAACCAAAATTATATATAAACCTTTTAGGAAATAAAGCACAATATGAGCAGAAGCATGCAAGTTTGAATGTTGTGAAGGTTTCTTAGTGATCAGAAATAATACTTTTGACATTTGGTTGAGAACTGGTACAGAACAGAATTTTGACTAATGTATTTGGGAGTTTTGAATTAAGTCTGCAAAGGAAGGTCAGGAGCTCAAATGTTGGCATAATTTTAAATCCAAGACACTTATCATGGCATTTAGCACAAATTACTTTCATTTTTAAACAATAAAAGACTGGGTTAAACAAAGACCTTTTGAAATATAAATGCAAAGAATCGTAGATATTTTATTAAATATAATTTTTTAACCATTTTACAATTGTAGAGTCTTGCAACTGGCTTTATTGGCCTTTTATCTTTTAAATATTTCTGAATATCAAGATCTCTTTCTCCCTCCCTTTCTTCTTTCTTACAATTCTCTCTTCTTTTCTCCCTCCCTCTATCCCTCCCTCCTTTCTCTCTGTCTCTGTCTCTTTGTCTCTTTGTCTCTCTTTCTCTCCCTCCATTCTTCCCTCCCTCTCTCCCTTCCTTCCTTCCTTCCTTCCTTCCTTCCTTTCTTTCTTTCTTTCTTTCTTTCTTTCTTTCTTTCTTTCTTTCTTTCTTTCTTTCTTTTTCCTTTCTTTCTTTCTTTCTTTCTTTCTTTCTTTCTTTCTTTCCATTCTTTCTCTCTTTCTGTTTTTCTTTTTGTCCTATCTTTCTTTGTTTGTATGTTATTTTACTTCCTTCTGTTTCTTGATGGTAGTCCAAGTATTTAGGTTCTTGATTGGCGTGGAGTTATTTATTGGATCAAGAGCAAGTTATGCATGACTATATACCCTTGAACACATGAAGGGCTTCTTAAACTTCTATTGATGACTCTCCTTGTGCCTGAGATATTTTTATACAACCACTGCTGCAAAGGTGTATAATTAGGTATAATTAAGTATGCAAATACAATACTTACTGATAATAAATCCTAACCAGGTTGATTTTAAATTATAAAATTTTACTAAGTATTATGAGAACAAAATACGACTATTCCTCCAATAGATTTGTTTTTCCTCTTAACAATTAGTACATTTTTATAAATAAAAGGATATCATTTTGTAGAATAGACTTATTTGATTTTCTGATGTTTAGTTATTTTGCATATAATTTGATCACATTATTTTACTTCACCTACTTCCAGATCTTCCCATACTTTCCTCTCTGTTCAACTTAATGTTCTATCTTCATCTCCCTTACTTTCTCTTGGACAACATAAACCAAACACAAAGGTAAAAGCAAACAAACAACAACAAAAATATATAAAATACACAAATTAACCAAAACAAAAAAGTACTCATGGAAAAAACAATAACTCCTGAGCGTGAAGTATGATACAACAAGGTAAATATGTTAGAAAGAACTGGTTTTCCTGTATGAAACAAGTATCAGTTGCTTCTTGATTAGGTATCAGAGCTTCTTGATTAGGGATTGGATTATAACTCCTCTCTATCAATTTTCTGTGCTGAGATTTTGTCTGAATTGTGCATGGTGTCACAATCACTGTGAGTACAAATGTTAACAAACCCATTGGATCTAGAAGGCATGGTTTCCCTAGAGTCATCTTCTGCCTCTAGCTTTTACAGTCTTCCTGTCTCCTTTTCTGCATTGATCCCTGAGTCATGAGGGGATAGATTGGATTCTGATAACTCAATTAAGTTTCAGCACTGCAAGGTGTCTCTGTCTTTGTCTATGTCTCTGTCTCCCTCTGTGTGTCTTTCTGTTTCCCTCTCTCTGCATCTCTGTCTGTCTCAGTGTCTCTCCGCAGCCCAATATTGTGCAGTGATGGGTGTCTGTGTTAATTAGCATTTACTACAAAATGAATTTTTTTTTGATGAAAGCTGAGTGTGTGCACAGAACTGGAGCCATGTGAGAATTCTGAATGCTTATGGGGACACTATAAACACAGGACAAAAGCCTTGTGACTAACTTATTTTCTTCCAAACACAAAAAATGTCTAGGAATTTGATTTCATATTCCCTTCAGGAGGAACATAGAGAGGGGTAGAGTTATTTCAGATTACATATTGCTGTTTAGTATTGTCTTCAGATGTTGTTTAAACTATAATTTGTATGATTCCATAGAAAAACATATTTTTGTCTCACTTGACTTATATTCACTATTATATACAGCTTGAACTCTAATGACTTCCTTAGCCCTCAAAGTATAAATTTTCTGATGCTCTGAATAAAGCTGATAATTGCATCAAACAGGAGCTCATCATATTTACTGGCTTTATTCTCCCAGGTCCTGGCAACTCTGAAGTGTTAACAATTATGTCATTAACATTAATTTTATTGCTGTTTCCCTATTAGACTAATAGTGATAGCAGATTTTTTTTGTTTCTTTTTTTTATTAGATATTTTCTTTATTTACATGTCATATGACTTCACCTTTCCCAGTGTTCCCTACAAAAAACAAACAAACTAAAACAACAAGAAAAAACCCCTGTTGCCTCCCCCCTCCCCATGCTTGCCACCCCACCCTCTCCCACTTATTGGCCCTGGCATTTTCTTACACTGGGGCACAAAACCTTCAGAGAGCCAAGGTCCTCTCCTCCCACTGATGATCGACTTTGCAATCCTCTACTATACACATGCTGCCAGAACAATCAGTCCCACTATGTATAGTCCTTGGTTAGTGGTTGAGTCCCTGGGAGCTCTGAGGGTACTAGTTAGTTCATATTGTTGTTCACTCTAAGGGGCTTCAAACCCTTCAGCTCCTTTGGTCCTTTCTCTAACTCCTTCATTGGGGACCCTGTACTCAGTTCAGTGGATGACTGTGAGCCTCTACATCTGTATTAGTCAGGTCCTCTCAGAGCCTCTCAGGAGATAGCTATATTCGGCTGGCTTGTCCTTCCTTCAGTCTCTGCTCCATAGTTAGTCTCTGCAACTCCTTCCATGGGTATTTTGTTCCCACTTTTAAGACGGAATGAAATGTCCACATTTTGGTCTTTCTTCTTGAGTTTCTTGTGGTTTGTGGGTTGTTCTTATATTCTGAACTTATGGGCTAATAACCTTTTATCAGAGAGTGCATACCAATCTTTTGTGACTGGGTTACCGCACTCAGGGTGATATTCTCCAGATCCATCCATTTCCCTAAGAATTTCATAAATTCATTGTTCTTAATAGCTAAGTAGTACTCCATTGTGTAGATGTACCAAAATTTCTGTATCCATTCTTCTGTTGAGGGACATCTGGGTTGTTTCCAGTTTCTGGCTATTATAAATAAGGCTGCTATGAACATGGTGGAGCATGTGTCCTTATTACATGTTGGAACATATTCTGGTATATGCCCAGGAGTGGTATAGCTGGGTCCTCTGGTAGAACTATGTCCAATTTCCAGAGGAACCGCCAAACTGATTTCCAGAGTGGTTGTACCAGCTTGCAATGCCACCAGCAATGAAGTAGTGTTCATCTTTCTCTACAATCTGTCCAGCATCTGCTGTCACCTGAGTTTTTTATCCTAGCCAATCTGACTGGTGTGAGTTGGAATCTCAGAGTTGTTTTGATTTATATTCCCCTGATGACTAAGGATGTTGAACATTTCTTAAGGTGCTTCTCAGCCATTTGGTATTCATCAGTTGAGAATTCTTTGATTAGCTCTGTACCCCATTTTTTGATAGGGTTATTTGGTCCTCTGGAGTCTAACTTCTTGAGTTCTTTGTATACATTGGATATTATCTCTCTATCAGATATAGGATTGGTAAAGATCTTTTCCCAATTTGTTGATTGCCGTTTTGTCCTATTGACAGTGTCGTTTGCCTTACAGAAGCTTTGCAACTTTATGAGGTCCCATTTGTCAATTCTTGATCTTAGAGCATAAGCTATTGGTGTTTTCTTCAGAAAAATTTCTCCTGTGCCTATTTGCTCGAGGTTCTTCCCAACTTTCTTTTCTATTAGTTTCAATGTATCTGGTTTGATGTGGAGGTCCCTGATGCACTTGGATTTGAACTTTGTACAAGGAGATAGGAATGGATTGATGTGCATTTGTCTACATGCTAACCACCGATTGAGCCAACACCAACTGTTGAAAATGCTGTCTTTTTTCCACTGTATGGTTTTTAGCTCCTTTGTCAAAGATCAAGTGACCACAAGTGTGTGGGTTCATTTCTGGGTCTTCAATTCTGTTCCATTGATCTACCTGCCTGTCACTGTACTAATACCATGCAGGTTTTTTTTAAAACTTTTATTGCATTATGATGAGAAAAGTTACATGATTTCAATTTATCTGAATTTGTTAAACTTTTTTTTGTCATATTCCTTAAAATTTATAAAATATTATAACAAAAAAATAAGTATTATAAAAGTTGTTTGATATAAAATAAAAATCAATTTAGCATTCTTATGTAGGTGCTCATCTACAGCAATAGTGAAAATACATTTTTCTCAATATATATTTTAAATAACTCCAAACATATTAACTGTATACTTAAAAATAATATATCACTACTAGTATTTTCTTAAATGAACATGAATATATAAAGTCTTTTTGTTTGTTTTGTATTTAGTAGAGTTTAAAACCTTGGCTCTTACTGTGGTACAAGCCCAAAATAAGAACAATTTTTAGACATTGGGTTTCATTGTAATAAGGCTGTATTTCAATGACCCTCACATCACCAAAGATTTTACCTTCATCGTAGCTAAGCTGAGAGTTGATAGGTCTGCTGCACCAAGAAAAGAATTGTAGGCTACATTTTTGGATACAGACTTCCTGCTATGGTCAAAGCTATTTCACTTGAGTGAGTGACTTCATTCTCAGCCCACAGAGAACAGGTTACATTCATTTAAGAAATGGTATAGGTATTAAGATGGTCTATCCATAAAGTCATTCGCCAACTGTTTCAATGAACAATGGTTCTGCTTGGAGGGTGGCACAGACATTAGGTGAAGGTAAGAATTTGGTTCATTGGCTATGATGATTTTGAAAAGCACTCATCTCAGAGAAAGAGTAACTTATAAGACCTCTTCTTCAAACTTGATACAAGAGTTACAAATGTCAAGCAAAGCATTCAGTCGTACTTTGTTGTTCTCTTACAAGCCACCTCCCTAGTTAATCATCGATGTTACTTTTGGGTATATAAATACTTTTGAAATATATAAGCTGTTCTGAAAACCATAGTATACTGTAATAAATGAAATAAACAATACTACTAATAGAGAGGCTGAGATAGGAGAAGCAAGATTTCAAGACCCTTATGTTGTACACAGCTAGACACTGTCACAAACATACAAGCTGACAGAGTATACAGATTGTACAATGTTGGACCTATTTCTCCAATTACCAAATTAGAGAGAGCATTGAATGACAATCAACAAACTTCCAATTCCTCATATTACTGAATTTCAATCAATTAGGATATGTTGGTAATATTAATATTCAAATTAATATATTAAAAAAAGTAATTGTCACTTCCTGTTGTTTTTGTTGTAAAAGGTGGAATTAAGTTTGTGTGGATTTGTTGAAAGATTACCTTCTTCTAGGGTGTAGTTTAGCTCCTTATCTTGATGTTTTCCATCTATTATCCTTTGTAGGGCTGGATTTGTGGAAAGATAATGTGTAAATTTTGTTT
>NW_022196897.1:85460985-85461154 GCF_008632895.1 Mastomys coucha
GCTGGGTATAGTAGTCTGGGCTAGCATTTGTGTTCTTGTAGGGTCTATATGACATCTGCCCAGGATCTAATAGCTTTCATAACCTCTGGTGAGAAATCTGCTGTAATTCTGATAGGCCTGCCTTTATATGTTACTTGCCTTTTATCCCTTACTGCTTTTAAAATTCTTT
>NW_022196897.1:85462415-85498424 GCF_008632895.1 Mastomys coucha
TGCTATTTATGTCTTCCTTAAGGTCCTGTATCATCATCATGATAAGTGATTTTATATCTGAATCTTGCATTTCCGTTATAATGGCGTATCCAGGACTTGCTATGGTGGGAGAATTGGGTTCTGATGATGGCAAGTGATCTTGGTTTGTTTTGTTTATTTTCTTATGCTTGCCCCCCCAGCATCTGGTTAACTCTAGTGCTACCTGCCCTTGCTAAATCTGACTGGAGCCTGTCTACCATGCAGTTTTTATCACAATTGCTCTGTAGTACAGGTTAAGGTCTGGGTTCCTTTATTGTTGAGAACAGTTTTGGCTATCCTGAGTTTTGTGTTGTTCCAGATGAATTTGCAAATTGTGAAAGCAGATTTGAAATCCAATCAGAAATTGGTTTGTTATTCACATAATGTTTGTGCCACTGTTATACTAACATATCTCACAAGTCACTGGGTGATTACAATGATGTCTTTTGTCCTCTGCTATCATGCAAGTAATTTCCACTATCATGAACTCTAGCCAGGACACTGAGGCTTGTAGATGAACATAAGCTCAATTTATCCATATTGGGTGACATTAATAAGTGCAGCCTTGAACAATATTTTGTATAAAAAATTAAATCCTGGTGAATATTTTTATGCCAGAGAATAGAACATCCTTAATATTTTAAGAATTATCAATGTTCTGATTTTATAAAGCATATAAAGCTTTCAAACTCTTTTGGGGGCTCTTTCTGTCATAATTAGAATCCAAATTTTATTTAACCTTAAAAAAATACAATTTTAATAAACAATTTTCAAATAGTACTTTTAAAATCAAATATTCCAACCCAGTAGAATTTAAAAATATATATTAATTTAACATTTTATTTAGAAAAATAATTTTATTAAAAACTATTATTTTCCATGATTAAACTCTCATTTATTAATAATAGCATTAATCCTTGTACATACAGAAAAATCACTGCAATTTGTAATAAACAATAATAGTCTTAACTCTGAGCCAATCATATTTTAAGCAAACATCCTTGGTTTTGCATGACATGGTGATGTTTATACTGAAAAATGTAATATTCCATGTTCAGAAACAAGGATAAAAGGAATTTACTCATGATACACTGTAAAACATTGCCTATATAACCTTGCATTCATTACCTGTTTCATTAGAATTAATTTTTTGATTGTATGATCATATGATCAGTTTTTTATTACTGTGTCTTTTGTGTTTGTATGTGTATATGTATGTATTGTGTGTGTGTGTATGTGTGTGTGTGTGTGTGTGTGTGTGTGTGTGTGTGTGTGTCTGTGTGGCTCTGGCATCTTTACTTAAATGTTAGTTATGACCAGATTGTCAAAATTTAATTTTATTAATAATTTGAAAATATGCTCAGGGCTATGATTAGGATGGAAGTGTGGGTATAGCATATCTCAGCATAGTAAAATAACAAGCAATAATGATGAAACAAATAATGATGGAAAATAGTAGTTAAATGCTGAACACAGTGGAAAATGTTTTGAAGATTCTTCTTAGTGATAGAAAATGATGGACGCTGAGCAGGTTTTAGTTAGAGGCGTAATATAACCCCAATTCAGATTTTGAATGCAGGATCTAAATGTGTTGAATATGATGGATTTCTAGTAATGTAATATTTGAATTTGAAATATTAACAAGATGGTTTCTACAGTATCATAATTCATAATAGAAATATATCCTGGAAATATATTGTGTTTTTCACCTGACTGTGGATAACAAACATGTATCCCTAGCACTCAGAAATCCAAGACAGGAAATTCTGGATTTGAACTCAGCATCACCCATTGAATTTCAGGCTAATCTCAAAACAGAGAAAGACCTGGACTCAAAATTGAAGCAAAACTCAAGCCTGGAATATAAAAAAAAGTGTTATTCAAATAATATATTATAAAATCTATATTTTGGAAAAGAAAATAAAAGACTAAATACTTGTAGTGAATATATTTTGTCTAGTCATAGTTCTGTCTTTCCAGTTTATTTAACAGGTTTCGATCCAAGGCAAAAGAAATACAACCAAGATGGTGGTATATCTCCATCTATGATGGCCAAATGTCTATGTTCCTAGCTATATGTTGTCTTGCATATTTAGACTAAAAACCCCTATAACAAAGCTTATAGCTTTCCACAGTGAGTAAACTCAAGGAGGATTAGAAAGGATATTTTCTTTTTACTTGAGGCTTGAAAATAAAAAACAACAACAGAAACAACAAAAATGAAGTTACTTTGCTCATTAAAATGTAGGCAAGTCCAACAGCATTCCAAGAAAGAAAAAAGATGTTCTTAAGTTTTTAAAAAAATGGAATAACAAGAATTAGTAGAAACAAAATTGGGTCAACTGCAATCAATTTTTATTAGCTTCCTTAATAAAATGGATATAACATTTGTGCATAAAAGTGCATACATGAATTATATTTTCCATATTTCATCAAATGTCCTTGAATATAAATATTGATATCCATAGTGATGTCTTAGAATTCTTTATTATGAATAGATTTTTTTTATCTTACAAGTTAAATATTCAACTCCCAATTTCATGGGTAAATTCTGAGAATTCAAAATGTGTGAAGTATGTGGATGAGAAATACTTATATTTCTATTATACAACTGTGAAAAATGCCAAAGCATAATGTAAGAAATATTGATAGGAGAGCTGAGATTCATGCACTATAACAACATAGTTGAGAAACTTTCAAACTCTCTTAATTTTGACTGATGCCTCATTCCACTTACCATCACAGAGAACAGTTTTTCAATAGAATTTTCCCGTGTCTAAAGATTTCAGTGGATTTCTGACTTCTAATTAGTCATTGAGCTGAAGGAAAGTATTTCAAGTATTTCAGTGTCAGCACTGCCCCTCATTCAGCAGCTGGCATCTCACAGCTGTTCTTCCCATAGACGTGCTCGTGTGCAAGTGTAAACACACACATAGATACACACACACACACACACACACACCTTTAATATAGCTAAACCATCTAATAAAATTTATAAAATCTGATTAACTTTTGCTCAAGTTTCCCTCCCTTGAACAAAACGGTATTAATTCAAAACATACAATGATTAAAGCACCAAAATTCTTAATGGCTTCACATAGAAATGACACAGGTATCATGAGGTTAGGTAACCAGGATAATAATAATAATAATAATAATAATAATAATAATAATAATAATCATTATTAATGAGCAATTTAGTTTTTAGATGTCATCTGCCATGTTATAGCAAAATCAGCCTAATATCCTGGTGTATTTTATTTCTACATTGTCTACTCTTTATACAGTGAGTAAGGAATTAACAATACTATTATTTTGTTCATTGATCTAGTCTGCTCATACTCTGTCCATCGTAAGTACTGCTGCTTGAATATCAAAGGCAAGCAAATATACACTTCTTTTCCTTTACATTTTTTAAAAAAGTGTTTAAGTAAACTCCAATTTTTGGAAAAAGTCCAATTTAGTCACTATGCAGTATACTTTTAAACATATATTATTAGGTTCAACTGCAAAATATTTTGCTTAAGACATTTATGCCCATATATATATATATATATATATATGTATACATAAATACATACATATATATATATATATATATATATATATATATATATATACACACACACACATGAGGAAGTTTAATCGGATGTTTTGTGTTTTTTGTCAGATTTTGACATCTAGATATTTGTTAACTCTATAAACTGAGTTTGGAAGTGAAGATAAAAAAGAAAATATACTGAATCAGCCAACAGAATTATACAATTTGTTACATAATAGTACGATCCTAAATCTGGATAGAACCAAGCATCTTAATATGAAACAAAGCACATTGGATCTTTTGAGTTTATTATGAATTATTGATTTGCTGATGCCTGGTTTATTTTTTATCACATCTATTGGCCTTTAACAGTACTTTAAAAAGTATTTTAAAATACGTAGCTCAGGCTGGCCACAACCTCATGATCCTCCTGCCTCTACCTCCTTTAGCATGAAAAATAAGAAAGCATCTTCAATAAATGATACTCATCTAACTGGCAGTCTGTATGTAGAAAAATGAAAATAGACACATATTTGTCACCTTGCACAAAGTTCAAGTCCAAGTGGATCAATGACCTCAACATAAAATCAGATACACTAAATCTAATTGAAGAGAAATTGGGAAAGAACCATGAACTCTTTGGCATGGGGTGGAGGGAATTTCCTAAACAGAACTCCAAAAGCTCAGGTTCTAAGATCAAGAATTTTTTTTGTTATGTTTGTTTTGTCTTGTTTTTTTGTTTTTGTTTTGTTTTTCAAGTGTGTAGGTTACTCTGTGTAGCCCTGGCTGTCCTGGAACTCACTCTGTAGATCATACTGGCCTAGAACTCAGAAATCCACCTGCCTCTGCCTCCCAAGTGCTGGGATTAAAGGCATGAGCCACCACTGCCTGGCTAAGATCAAGAATTTATAGGCCAGTCTACATTGGGAGCAAACTTGGTGGCCAGTCCCACAACCCCCAGAGGAGGCTCCACCCCCAGGCACTCTAGCATGCCCAGTATCTTATCATGTCTTAGGAACAGGGATGTGGAGAACAGGACATGTGTTCCAACAACACTGACAGTAACTAGGACCAGCAGGATTCATGGACACAAGAACTCCACTTGACCATTGGTTCTGGTTCCTTCCGGACTGCTCTGGTCTACTTTGGACATGAACTCAGCAGCCAGTTCACAGCCCCCAGAGGAGGCTCCATTTCCAGGAGCTCTAGCATGACCAGGATCATAGGAACTTGGTCAAACCAGGATCTCAGAATCTCAGAAGCAGCTTGACTCCCAGGAACTCTGACACATCCAGAATCTCAGGATCACAGGATCCTGGAATTACAGGATCACAGAGACAGCTGGACTCCAAGGTGTTCTGACTCAACCAGGATCACAGGAACCACAGGCTCCAGTCTGATATAGTGAAGGCAGGGAGCACTAGAGGTAATCAGATGGCAAGAGGCAAGCATAAGAACAGAAGCAATGGAAACCAAGGTTACTTGGCATTATTAGAAACCAATTCTCCCATCGTATTAAGTCCTGGATACACCATCACACCAGAAAAGCAAGATTTGGATCTAAAGTCACTTTTTATGATGATGATGGAGGACTTTAAGAAGGACATTAATAACTGCCTTAAAGAAATACAAGAGAACACAGGTAAACTGGTAGAAGCCTTTAAAGAAGAAACATAAAAATCCCTTAAAGAATTACAGGAAAACACAATCAAGCAGGTGAAAGAAATGAACAAAACCATCCAAGATCTAAAAAGAGAAATAGAAACAATAAAGAACTCACAAAGGAAGACAAACCTGGAATTAGAAAACCTAGGAAAGAGATCAGGAGTCATAGATGAAAGCATCTCCAAAGCAATACAAGAGAGAAAAGATAATCTCAGGGACAGAAGATACCTTAGAAAACATTGACAGAACAGTTAAAGAAAATGCAAAATGCTAAAAGTCCCTAAATCAAAACATTGAGAAAATCCAGGACACAATTAGAAGACCAAATCTAAGGATAATAGAAATAGAAGAGAGTGAAGATTCCCAACTTAAAGGGCCAGTAAAATCTTCAACAAAATTATAGACAAAAACTTCCCTAACCTAAAGAAAGAGATGCCCATGAACATACCAGAATCCCACAGAACTCCAAATAGAGTGGACCAGAAAAGAAATTCCTCCCATCACATAATAATCAAAACACCAAGTACATTAAATAAAGAAAGAATATTAAAAGCAGTAAGGAAAAAAGGTCAAGTAACATATAAAGACACACCTATCAGAATTACACCAGGCTTCTCTCCAGATATCATGAAAGCTAGAAGATTGTGAGCAGATGTCATAAGACCTTAAGAGAACATAAATGCCAGCCCAGACTACTATACCCAGCAAAACTCTCAATTAACATAGACTGAGAAAACAAGATATTCCATGACAAAATCAAATTTATAGAATTATCACTCCACAAATCCAGCCCTACAAAGGATAACTGATGGAAAACACCAACACAAGGAGGGAAATTAAGTAATCTTTCAACAAATCCAAAAGAAGAGAGGCACACAAACATAATGACACCTCTAACAACAAAAATAACAGGAAGCAACAATTACTTTTCCTAAATATTTCTTATTATCAATGGACTCAACTTCTTGATAAAAAGACATAGACAAACAGATTAGATATGTAAACAGGACCCAAAATTTTGCTGGATACAGGGATTGCACCTCAGTGACAAAAACAGACACCACCTCAAAGTAAAAGGTTGGATTACAATTTTCCAAGCAAATGATACCAAGAAACAAGCTGGAGTAGTCATTCTAATATCAAATAAAATCAACTTTCTACCAAAAGTTATCAAAAAAGATAAGAAAGGACACTTCATACTGATCAAAAGAAAAATCTACCAAGATGAACTCACAATTCTCAACATCTATGCTTCAAATGCAAAGGTACCTACATTCATAAAAGAAACTTTACTAAAGCTCAAAACAGACATTGCACCTCACATAATAATTGTGGGAAACTTAAACACCCCACTCTCACTAGTGGACAGATTATGGAAACAGAAACTAAACAGAAACACAGTGAAACTCATAGAAGTTATAAAGCAAATGGATCTAACAGATAGTTTAGAACATTTCATCCTAAAGCAAAAGAATATAATTTCTTTTCAGCACTTCATGGTATCTTCTCCAAAATTGACCATATAATTGGCCTCTAAACAAGGCTTAACAAATACAAGAAGATTGAAATAATCCCATGCAACCTACCAGATCACCACGGTCTAAGGCTGATCTTAAATATCAACAAAAACAACAGAAAACACATATACTCATGGAAACTGAACAATGCTCTATCCAATGATAACTTGATCAAGGAAGAAATAAAGAAAAACTTTAAGGACATTTTAGAATTTAATGAAAATGAAGACACATCATACCAAAACATATGGAACACAATGAAAGCAGTGGTAAGAGGGAAACTCATAGCCCTAAGTACCTCCAAAAAAACTGGAGAGAGCTTACACTAGCAGCTTGAGAGCATGCCTGAAAGCTCTACAACAATAACAATGACAACAAAACAAAACAAAAACAAAAAACAACAACAAAAAAATATACCTAGGAGGAGTAGACAGCAGGAAATAATCAAACTCCAGACTGAAATCAACCAAATAGAAACAAAAAGAACTAATCAACAAAATCAGGAGCTGGTTCTTTGAGAAAATAAAAAAGATAGATAAATCCTTAGTCAGACTAACCAGAGGGCTCAGAGACAATATTCAAATTAATAAAATCAGAAATGAAAAGATAGACATAACAATGGAAACTGTGGAAATTCCAAAATCATCAGCTCCTATTACAAAAGTTTATACTCAAGTAAATTGGAAAATCTTTAGGGGGTCTCATAACCCCTAAAGAAATAGAAGTAGTCATTAGTATTCTCCCAACCAAAGAAAGCCCAGGACCAGATGGGTTCAGTGGAGAATTCTATCAGACTTTTAAAGACCTAATACCAATATTCTTCAAACTGATCCACAAAATAGAAACAGAAGGTACACTACCCAACTTATTCTATAAAATCACAATTGTGCTTATATCTAAACCACACCAAAAAAAGAAGAAATAGAACTTCAGACCAATCTCCCTTATGAACATTGATTCAAAAATAGTCAATAAAATTCTTGCCAACCGAATCCAAGAGCACATCAAAACCATGATCAAATAGGCTTCATCCCAGAGATGCAAAGATGGTTCAACACACAGAAATCCATTAATGTAACCCATTACATAAACAAACTCAAAAAAAAAATCACATGATCATTTCATTAGATATAGAAAAAGCATTTGACAAAATTCAGCATCCCATCAATTTAAAAGTCAGGAATTCAATTCAAGGACCATAACTAAACATAGTAAAAGCAATATACAAGAAATCAGTAGCCAACATCAAACTGAACAGAGAAAAATTGAAGCAATCCCACTAAAATCAAGAACTAGACAAGGGCGCCCACTCTAACCCTATCTATTGAACATATTAATTGAAGTTCTAGCTAGGGCAATGAGACAACAAATGAAGGCCAAAGGGATACAAATTGGCAAGGAAGATCTGATAGTATACTTAAGTGACCTGAAAAATTCCACCAGAGAACTCCTAAGTCTGATAAACAACTTCAACAATGTGGCTGGATATGAAATTAATTCTATCAAATCAGTAGTCTTTCCCTACTCAAAGAATAAGCAGGCTGAGAAAGAAATTAAGGAAATGACACCATTCAAAATAGCCACAAATAATATAAAATATCTTGGTGTGACTCTAATCAAGCAAGTGAAAGATCTAATATAATAAGACCTTCAAGTTTCTGAAGAAAGAAATTGAAGAAAATCTCAGAAGATGGAACGATCTCCCATGCTCATAGATTCTCAGAATTAATATAGTAAAAATGGCCATCTTGCTGAACGCAATCTACAGATTCAATGCAATCCTCATCATAATTCCAACTCAATTCTTCATAGAGTTAGAAAGAACAATTTGCAAATTCATTTGGAATAACAAAAACTCAGGAGAGCAAAAACTATTCTCAACAATAAAAGAACTTCTGGTGGAATCACCATCCCTGACCACAGGTTCTATTACAGAGCAAAAGTGATAAAAACTGCATGGTATTGGTACAGAGAATGTCAGGAAGACCAATGGAATAGATTTGAAGGCCCAGAAATGAACCCACAGACATATGGTCACTTGATCTTTGACAAAGGAGCTAAAACTTTCCAGTTGAAAAAAAAAGATAGCATTTTTAACAAATGGTGCTGGTTCAACTGGTAGTCAGCATGTAGAAGAATGAAAATTGACCCATTCTTAACTCCTTGTACAAATTTCAAGTACAACTTGATCAAGGACCTCCATGTAAAACCAGATACACTAACACTAATAGAGGAGAAAGTGGGGAAGAGCCTCGAACATATGGGCACAGAGGAAAAATTTCTGAACAAAACACCAATGGCTTATGCACTAAGATCAACAATTGACAAATGGGACCTCATAAAATTGCAAAGCTTCTGCAAGGCATAAGAAACTGTCAGTAGGACAAAACAGCAACCAACAAATTGGGAAAAGATCTTTATCAATCCTATATCTGATAGAGAGCCAATATCCAATATATACAAAAAGCTCAAGAAGTTAGACTCCAGAGAACCAAATAACCCTATTAAAAATGGGATACAGATCTAAACAAAGAATTCTCAACTGAGGAATATCGAATGACTGAGAAGCATCTAAAGAAATGTTCAACATTCTTAGCCATCAGGGAAATGCAAAACAAAACAACCCTGAGATTCCACCTCATACTAGTCAGAATGGCTAAAATAAAATCTCAGGTGACAGCAGATACTGGTGAGTTTATGGAGAAAGAGGAACACTCCTTCATTGCTGCTGTGAATGCAAGCTTTGGCAACCCCTCTGGAAATCAGTTTGATAGTTCCTAAGAAAACTGGAGACAGTATTACCTGAGGACCCAGCTATGCCACTCCTGGGCATATACCCAGAAGATGCTCCAACATGTAATAAGAACACATGCTCCACTATGTTCATAGCAGCCTTATTTATAAGAGCCAGGAACTGGAAAGAACCCAGATGTCCTTCAACAGAGGAATGGATAAAGAAAATGTGGTACATTTGCACAATGGAGTACTACTCAGCTATTAAAAATGATGAATTCATGAAATAATTAAGCAAATGGATGGAACTAGAAAATATCATCCTGAGTGAGAAAACCCAATCACAAAAGAAAACACATGGTATGCACTCACTGATAAGTGGATATTAGTCCAAAAGCTCCAAATAACCAGGATACAATTCACAGACCACATGAAGCTCAATAAGATGGAAGACCAAAGTGTGGGTGTTGTTGTCCTACTTATAATGAGAACAAAATACTCTCAGGAGAAAGTATGGAGAGAAATGGTAGAGCAGAGACTAAAGGAAAGGCCACCCAGAAACTGGCCTACTTAGGGGTTCATACTATCTACAGTTACCAAAAACAAACCTTATTGTGGATGACAGTATGTACATGCTGAAAGGAGCCTGATATGGCCATCTCCTGAGAGGCCCTGCCACAGCCTTACAAATACAGAAGCAGAAGTTAGCAGCCAGCCATTGAACTGAACACTGGGTCTCTAATAGAGGAGTTAGAGAAGGGACTGAAGGAGTTGAAGGTGTTTGCAACCTTGTGGGTAAAACAACTATTTCAACCAACAAGACCACCCACGACTCCCAGGGACTAAGTCATCAAAAAAGTAGTACACATGGCTCCAGCTGCATATGTAGCAGAGGATGACCTTGTCATGAAACAATGGAAGGAGAGGTCCTTGGTCCTATGAAGTCTTAATAGATGCTCCAGTGTAGGGGAATTGAGGGCCGGGAGGTGGGAATGGGTGATTGGGTGGAGGAACACCCTCATAGAAGCAGGGGGAGGGAGGATGATAGGGTGTTTCTGGGAGGGAGAGAAACAAACAAAGGGGATAACATTAGAAATGCAAATAAAGAAAATATCAAATAAAAAAAGAACAGAAGAAAAAGTGATAAATGGGACTTCATGAAACTGAAAAACTTCTGTAAGGCAAAGACAAGAGTCAATAGAACAAAACTGCAATCTACAGATTGGGAAATAATCTTCATTAACCCTATATCCAATAAAGGCTAATATCCTATAAAGAACTCAAGAAGATAACCAGCAAGAAACCAAAAAACCCAGTCAAATAATCAGGTATAGAACTAAATGGAGAGTTCACAACCGAGGAATCTCAAATGGCTGAGAAGCACTTAAAAAAAAGGTTCAAATGCAAATCAAAGGACCTTGAGATTTTACCTTAAATGCCTTTAATCCCAGTACTTGGGAGGCAGAGGCAGGTGGATTTCTGAGTTCCAGGCCAGCCTGATCTACAGAGTGAGTTCCAGGACAGCCAGGATGACACAGAAAAACCCTGTCTTAAAAAACAAAAAATAAATTATTAAGAACAAGGACATCCTGTATTTTGCAGGAAAGTTGATGGAACTAGAACATATCTTCCTGAGTGAGGTAACTCATACCCAAAAGGACCTGCGTGGCATGTACTCAGTAATAAGTGTATGCTAGCCAAGAAATTACAGAACACCCAGGATATAAGCCACAGGACTCAAGAAGGTTAACAAGCCAAAGGCTCCAAGTGTAGGTGCCTCAATCCTACTTGGGAGGGAGAAGAAAGCAATTAGACAGAATATCAAGTGGAGGGATTGGGTTGTCAACCCGCAGTCAAAACTATGACCCAGAATTATTCCAGTCTAAAGGAACTACAGAGAAAATAAATGGAGAAAAAACTGAGGCAAGGAGGTCCAGTGACTGTCCCAAGTTGGGATCCAGCTCAACGGAAGGTCCCAAGCAGAGAGGAGCCTTAGTATGGCTGCCCAAGAAGCAGCTGAAAGAGCCAGAGTTAGATACTTACAGGCAACCAACGAACAGAAGCCAGGGACACCTGTGGTTGAATTAGGGAAATGCTGGAAGAAGCTGACCCCATAGGAAGACTAGCAGTCTTAACTACCCTAGACCTCTGAAGTCACTCAGACACTGAGCCACCAACCAGACAGCCTACACTAGCTTGTCCAAGGCCCTGGACATTTATTTATACAGCAGAGGACTGCCTGGTCTGGCCTCAGTGAGAGTAGATGCTTCTAACCCTATAGAAATTTGAGTCTCAGGGAATGCAGAAGGTCAGGTGGGGTGTGGGGTGATGGTGCCTGAGCCATCATGGTACCAAGGAACAAGTGTAGGCCTGGGGGATTTAACAAAAGACACAATCTCAGGTCACTTGTCAAGTAAGAATGCTAATCTTTATTCCTTTCTGCTCATTTATACTGTGCAGCATTGGGGAATTAACAAAACAAAACAAAAACAAACAAACAAAAAATCAAGGAGGAAACCCCAACTGGGGCTGACTCTTTGCCACCTGCAAATGGGCCGAATTACAAAAGGCAGGATGTTTTTCCTCCAAGAACATAACATCCTATCTTGAAGCAAAAAGGCATTCAGGTAGGGGTTTGTATCCAACAGGTCCCCCTTTTTTATATTTTCAAGTAGCTCCTTTCTTAGGTCACTCTGGACACGAGTTTCCTTCTTACCTGTCATTGAGAAACTCTGCCAGACCTAGAGCCCTTGTCTTAGGTTGGAGGAAGTCCCCAGAGAGTTGCCTGTCTTTGGCTGCCTACTTTTTCCACACTTGAGCAGATGGATTGTCTCCTGCTAAAGAGATAACAAAACTTGCTTAGTAACAGCCAGACTCTGGAAATGTTGCTTATGCATGTGGCAAGGAAGTAAAAGTCCAACAACAATGAGTAGGCTGTGAAAGAGTCCCAGTGTTATTTTTATCATGAGTTATTGAACTCAAAATATTTATCAAGTCAATAGCTGATGGATCAGTAGCATTGTTGGTAAAATCTGCTATGGAAACTTTACTTAAAATTATACAAGATCCTTTAGAGGATGAAGTCCCAGTTAACTGATTGTTATTTAGAACCTAAACAAAACACAAACTATTTTCTAAATAAAAATTACTACTAATATTCATCTTTTCTACTTCTATTCTAGCAGCTGCCTTCCTATAGTTCTATTTGTAGCAACCATTACTGGCCACACAGTGTTACTTATCCCCACTGCCATCAGGACATGTGGGTTCTTCATGAAACTCCAGTAGACTTCCATCTGCTCCAGGCTCCAACATAGCAACAGGATTCACACAATGCTCAGGAACCCAGATGGGTGCTTCGGCATCTTTGGGGAAGACACAATCAGAACTTCTAACCCTAACTAACACAGGGTCAGACCCCTTCCAATCACCAGATGTTAATTCCTTCCAACACACCAGTCCCTCTTTTGATCTCAGGCCCTTCCAATGTCTATCAGCTGCAGAATTATCTTGCTTATCTATTATTAAAACTTTATAAAATATAAAGAATAAGAGAGACTCTAGCATGTGGGGAGAACGTACCCTCAATTTTTGTTTGTCAAGATAATTTTTTATTGTTAAATGTGCTCATTCTTTAATAGCTTGTCCCTGGGGATTATATGGAATTCCAGTCTTATGTTCAATCCCATATTCTTCACAAAATTTAGCAAAAGGATTACTGCCATATGCTGATCCATTACCAGTCTTTAATTGCCTAGGAACATTCATATATGCAAAAGCTTGTAAGCAATGATGTTTTTTACATCCTTCACTTTTTCCCCACTATGTGTTGAGGCATAAATTAATCCTGAATAGGTATTTATGGACACATGAACAAATTGCAATTTACCAAACCAAGATATCTGGGTAACATCCATCTGCCAAATATCATTTGGCTTAATGTCTCAGGGATTAACTCCTAAATTGGGAGAGGAAAAAAATTAAGCACACTGGGGCATTGTGTAACTATTTGAATAGCCTGATCCCTAGAAATTTTACAATGGAATTTTAAGGAATTAGCATTAAGATGAAATTATTTATGTATTTGCAAGGCTTTATCATAATTAGAAACCATTCCTAAAGCCACTAATGACTGTTGGGTATATAAATCAGTCAATTGATTGCCCTGAGCTAAAGGTCCAGGCAATAACAAATGTTCTCATATATGGCCTACATAAGTGGGTTTCTCTCAATGCCACAAAAGAGACTGTACTTGCAAAAGACATGAACAAATAGAAGACACAGGAGCCACAAATGCTGCTGTTTCTAAGCGTCTAATAATTTGAGAAAAATAAATGCTATCAGTATAGATATTGCAAGGAAACATATTTATGACCAATTGAACTGCTTTCAACTCTGCCAACTGAGCTGAGCAGTTAGGGATTTCCAGAACTTCCACCTTGTCACCAGAGACCACCGCAGCTTTCCCATTTGAGGAGCCATCAGTGAATACCAGGTGTGCATGATGTAAAGGCTGAGTGGAAACAATTCTGGGAAAGATTACAGGACTTAGCTTTTAAAAACTGACAAATTTTATTGTCAGAATAATGGTTATCAAACTGGCTAAGAGTAGTACATCGAAATATTGCCAAGTTGGTAAAGTACTGTGACAGGACTTGTATCTGCTCTTTAATATATGGCATTATAATAATATCAGGCTCTTTGCCAAATGTTTGTAACCCTATCTTTTGAGCTTTAAACAACAAGTGAACCACTGCTTGAGGATAGGATAGCACTACTTTAGAAGGAGAGGCTTATAAACCTACTCACAAAATAGGTCCATTTTACCAAAAAAAAAAAAAAAAAAAAGTAGGTGAATATTCAGAAACAAACACTACAAAGAAAAGAGTTCTAGAATAATCGACATAATTCAGATGGGCCTCCTCCAGGACCTTTTGTACCAATTTCAGGCATTCTTGAGTCTCCTCACTTAAACCCTTTGGGAGGTGAATGACCCTTCAAAACATCAAAAAGTAGTCTTAAATGACCTGTACTAAGCTTCAAAGAGGGATGTAGCCAATTTATATCACCCAATAACTGTTGAAAATCATTTAGAGTTTTCAATGTATTCATTCTAATCTGCAATTTCTGGGGACAAATTCCTTTCTGTTACAATTCATGACCCAAATATTGATATGGAAAAGTCTTTTTAACTTCCTCAGAGGCTATTATCAACCCCATAGATGCTAATCTTTCCTGAAAATCAGCATAGTCCTGCAGCAATTTTTTATCATCAGAGAAGGCCAATAAAATACCATCAGAGTAATGGATAATATACATTTGAGAATATTTAACATGAAGTAGAAATACAGCAGTAGCAACATACACTTGACACATAATAGGACTATCAGCTATGCCTTGAGGTAAAACCACCCAATGATATCTATGGGAAGGCTCCTGGAAATAAATGGAGGGAACACTAAAAGCAAATCTTTCACAGTCTTTGGGATCTAGGGTAATGGTAAAAAAAAAAAAAAAAAACAAAAAAAAAACAATCTTTTAAATCTATAACTAACACATGCCAGTCTTTTGGGGTCAAATTTGAGGTAACATAGGATTCAAAATTAGCTGAAAGGAAAGGAGCAAGAGGACCATAGGCAGAAACCTCTTCCTTTAAACCTTTTAATTCTTTAAAACTCAAAGCAACATGTTGCCTTAAAAACTGTCCTGCATTTTGGCATCAGGAACCTCAACTACAGGAAAAGCCATCCCCTTTTCAGGCATAGGCTCAGAAAACATTACTCCTCATCTTGGAGTAGATTCCTCATAATTCCTTTCCAATGGTGGATATGTTCATATACTGGAGGGGCAGTGGCTCCCTCCTCCTTATAAGAAGGATCTTTACTAGGGGGTAGGGAATCTGACTTGTTACTAATTTTGTACTTCTTTAATTTACCTTTTAATTCTTCACTTTCCTTTCCTAAAGTCTCTCCCTCTTCCTCTAAACCCTCGGAGTCAGAGTCTGAATCGGAATATTGCAAAGATTTCTTAGACATATCATCCTGTGCTGCTCCAAAGGTTCTTTCTATCTCTGCCATCTGTTCCTTGACTTTAACATTAGTACTTAGGAGGGCTTTTTTTTACTAACCTCCATAAGGAAAATTAGCAACAGGAACAGCATCAGGACCTTCTTTCTTTAAAGCTTTACACAGACCTCCCTTAATTTTTTCCCAATCAGGAATATTGAGCTCTCCAGAATGAATAAACTAAGGACTGGTCTTCTCTAAAGATTCAATGAACTCTTTAGCTATTTTTGCTTTAGTACCTGTGCCCTGTTGTTTCAGCAAAGCTATCATTTGATCTGAAGCTGCAAAGTAGAACATGTAGTGCCCATGGCACAGTCCTTTTCCTTCCTTACAGCTTTGAGGAACTTACTTTCAGTTCACTGTTAGTGCCAGTCACCCAATACTTATCTTACTCCTCTAACTTGTAATACAAACTACTCACTGAACATTGAAATGTTCAGAGGATGAAATGAATAATTTAAGGTCACTGATTTGATGTGCATTCTAAAAAATAAAACCATAGACCTATTTATCTAAAAATACAGTTAGGTTTCATGCAGAGACGACAATAGAAATTGTAATTACATTTCTTATTACCTATGATATTTAGAAAGCAATATAATGGTAAAATATAAACATTGCTACAAATGGATAATAGAATTGTATGTACCAAAATATCTCAGTTTCTTCATTAATTTTGTTATTTGGCATCTGCTTAGTGTTTATTATTTACTAAGGAGCATTCAACATTGGAGATATAGTAATAACTAATCTATGGCCATTTTACTTTTCCTTAGTCTTATTTATTCATAAGCCAATCGAATATTTATTATCTAATCACAAACATGTATAAGTATAGGTGGTGGTAAACAATTATTTCTTACTGTGTCTTTTGCAATTGAGATATATCACTATGTTTAAAAATATAAAAATGAGGATCAGAGATAGAAATATGGCACAGTGCTTAGAATGCTTCTTCTAACAGAAGACTACAGTTTTGACGCCCAGTACCTACATCTGGCTGCTTATACCACTGATGACTTCAGCTTTAGGGAATCTTTTTTTTTTTTTTTTTTTTTTTTTTTTTTTTTTGACCAAAAAACAAGTTAGGGTTTATTCAGCTTACACTTCCACATTGCTGTTCATCCAAAGGAAGTCAGGACAGGAACTAACACAGTGTAGGAACCTGGAGGGAGGAGGTGATGCAGAGATCATGGAGTGGGGGATGCTGCTTATTGGATTGCTTCCCCTGGCTTGCTCAGCATGTCTTCTTAAGGAACCCAGAACTACCAGCCCAGGGATGGCACCACTCACAATGGGCTGCCCCCCAACCACCCTGAGCACTAATTGATCCAAGCTTTAGGGAATCTTAAACCATCTTCTGGCCTCTGCAGATACAGGCATATGTATGTGCACCATCCCCATTCAGACACACACACCAATACAGAAATAAAAATAAAAAAAGCCTTAAAAATATGAAACTTTCCACAATGTGAACAACTGGCCACAAATAATTTCATGAATAATTTTTGCCTGATGTTTAAGAAATATGGAATCGATGTACAATATTTTGCAGAAGATCAAGGTATACAAAACATTTTAGTTGATTCATAAATATAGATCTTCCCTAATATTAAAATCAGGTTAAAAAGATTAGAATATCTATTGATCACACTTATAGAGGTATGTTAGAAAAACTATGTGTAAATATAATTCTAATTCATGACTGTTGAGGTTTGGTCTTGATGTCAATTATAATGCTAAGTTCAGGGTCAGTGGCGGTGGTGGGGCAAGACCTGGAATCTGCATGTAGATGCAGAGTGACATGTGAGACCCTGTCCCCAACTAGTTTTTGATGGGTAAATAAAGAAGCCAACAGCCAGTAGCTAGGCAGAAGAGACATTTTCAGGGTTTAGGTTTTTCAGGCTTGGGGGTTGGAGAGGAACCACCAAGGGAAAGAAAGTAAATGAAGGAGAGAGAAGCTATTTGTTAGGTGAATTCAAGAGGACATGATCCTGAGGGCTGACCAATTAGAACTAAGAGCAGCCCAGATGAAACAGAGTGAGTAATAATTTAAGGTTACCAATGGGAAAGTAGATTGTAATAGAATAGAGGGTAGGTATCCGACTAGTTGTGTTATTTAAGGCTTATTGTAAATACAAAGGTTACGACTGTCATTTATCTGGGAACTAAATGGTCAAAGGCAGTTTAGAAACCCTGGGTTGCGATTAGATAATTTTTATAATACTGGATAACTTGGTTTTATTTTTAGATATGGGTTAGTATCCTTTTCACAAGTCATATAGTCATAGTTATAAATGCTTAGCAATACTGACAAATTCAAATCATATGGGTGACAAATTTTCTCAAAAATAAAAATAATAGATCATTTCTTCAACTTTATAGATAATATTCATTTAAGAATAAGTCAGAGCAGCATGATAGGTATTGGGGAAAAACTGAGAAAATAACATTTTAAGAAGCAAATCTTACAAATTGATCTATTTCCATATACTCAGTCAGCATTTCTATCAGGACTCATAGCTAAATAAATTAGACATTAAAATGAATGTTGATAGATAGATAGATAGATAGATAGATAGATAGATAGATATAGATATAGATATAGTAAATGAAAAATATACCTATACTTTGTATTGTAGTAACATGCTAATATATGTAGAAAATTTTACATTCATACATCTGAAACTTAGAACCAATATTATTAACACAGTAACAGATCATAAAATCAATGTGCAAAAGCAATTCCATTTTTAGGCACCTTTAAGGGATAATTGGAATTATAAAGAAAAGTTTGTACATCCTTCCTTCAAATAAACATTTTAGTGAGGATATAGCAAATCATGTACAAGATACACATGATAGAAAATATGAGATTCTAATGAAAATGGTAAGAGAAATTAATGGAGACATACTCTTTTAATGGACAGGGAAACTCAGTTGTGTTCAAATCCCTCTAGCTCTTTTTGACTTCATCTGAAGATTCATTGCAATTTTGTAGTATTGGATGATAGTAGGCTAACCTGCTACCCAACAACAGTAAAGAAATATAGAGTCTAAACGGAAAATTTTACTCTAGTTGTACCATAGAGTTAAATGTAAAACAGAAAACCATAAATCCTCTTGAAGATGGGGAAAGAAAGAGTCTGAGTGACCTCAAATTTGGCAAACAGGGTTCTAGAGAGAAGATCAAAGTGGACTGTGGAATCATTGGATAGCATGTAAGCAGGGCCTCCTTCTATTAGCACACACTCTAAGAGTCACTGACAAAAGAAGAAAAAGAAAGCCAGGGGATATCTTTGCAAGACAAAATCATATACAGGTAAAATATTTACAGTACACAAATAACTGTTCTATGAACATAAATCAATTTAAAAAGTCAGACTATTTTAAAAAACTTACCTAAGCTTTCCATTCACCAATGAAGATAGACAGCAAATAGGTATCATAAACATCTATGCCATTGAGTGACTGCAAATTAATCAATAGTAAACCCTTGCCCACAGTTCTAATGATAGAAATGCAAATATTCATAATCCTCATCTGTGCTGATGGGAAGTTGTTATGTACAACCAAGCCCTCTGATAGTAGTCACCTCATTGATATTTTAATATTAAGGTAATTTAGCTTCCTAAGTGAGTTTTGTGGTTTTTTTATAACCTACACATAGCCTTACCATATGATTTTTGTAATCCAAATCAGTTCCTTCTAGACAAATGAAGTAAAACATATCTACATAAAAATATGCCAATGAGTATTGACTGTAGCTTAGTCCAAAATTGGAAAAAATAATGTTTGTCAGTAAGTAACTGAAAAAGTCAAACTGAGTTTTATTCTTTTCACAAAGGGCAATGAGATGTATGGTGCTGTAGAGGAGTATGTATAACATATTCTGGGGGCTGAGCTCAATTCCTAAGACTAAAAATGTAAATCATAGCATGAGAAATCTTGGAGTAGGAGCATACTTCTTTTAAAAAAAGTCTACTTGTGCATTGAGAGCAATTAATATGCAAATAAAGCATGCAAAAATGAATAAGGAGACTTTTAATTTAATTGATCATAGTGAATGTCATTTTAAAAAATGCTGTTTATATACTATACCAGGTAAGGAAATGGATTTTTCTAATGTGTTCAACTTTATATATTTTATTTTATACTTCATTTTCCTGATGACAGACCTGTAACTTAGAATTTTACAATGAATACAGGAGAAACAATGTATAGAAAACACATTTAATATTAAATGCTTCATTTCACTGTTCCTCTGCACAGTAAAACATGTTGGTAGGCAGGCACATGCATGTGTAGAATGAGTACATTTTATTTTTTACCACTTCAGGAGCCCAGTGATAGATAAAGCACAGGCTTTTTCTGAAATTCAAATTAGCTAAAAAGAGTATACTGTTAGCTATACTGAAGACCCTGAGTTCTAGGACAACCATCAACAGAGAGATTACAAACTGGATGTCTTAAATATTTGAAGCATATCAGAGCTATAGCATGAATAATAATAGCATTGTTCCATTGGCAGAACTTGAACTTGTGAAGACCTGGAAACAGGGAGTGCTGAGAACAGGCGGCAGGATGAGGGGAAGAGGCACACTGGGAGTGGTCAGACATTTTCATTTACTAGAAAAATATTTTGCAAACGAGATAAGCTTCTTTTCAGTAATTTAATGCCCTCTCCAAAGAGCATGTGAACTGTGGATAGCCATCAGCACTGTAAGTCAGCTTGTTTTCAAAATTCCAGTGCCTTGTGTGTCTAATACCTTACTTTCATTTTCCACTCTTTGGAGGAATTGTTGATATTATTCTGCTGTCAGGAAAATATACATAATGAAGCCTTAGGAGGAAATTTATTCTGCCACTACAAACAGAAGAGAATTCTTACAACAATGAGAAAACTCGTGTGCCTTCTCAGTCATTTCCTTCTTTCAGCTGTTACTCTTGCTATCCAATTTAGAAATCACTCAGTGAAAAAGGCAGCACTATTTGAGCTAATGTTCCCCTCGTGGGGACCTGGGAGGTTCTTGCTTTCCTGGCATCTGGGACTTTCTGATTGCTAACCCCAGTTCCCCTTACCCCATTGTTATGTACCTCTGTTCAGTTTCCTGACTCTCTGTTAATCTCCTTCATCTCCTCCCACACCTTATTCTTCCCCTCTTTCCCCCTCCCCCTCTTTTCTTCCTCCCATGTCCCTCCCATTCTCTACTTCCTTGATTATTTTGTTCCCTCTTCTAAATAAGATTGAAGCATCCACTCTTTTGTCTTCCTCTTAAGCTTCATGTGGTTCATGAATTGTATTGTGGGTATTCAACACTCTTTGCCTAATATCCACATATCAGTGAGTACATACCATGGGTATAGTCTTTTGTGACTGAGTTATCTCACTCAGGATGATATTATCTAGATCCATCAATTTGCCTGAGAATTTCACGAAGTCATTGTTTTTAATAACTGAGTAGTATTCCATTGTGTAAATGTATCACATTATCTGAAGGGAGAACCTGTCAAGACCATATCTAGAGATTAGGCATGGACAGCCAGTTGAGGGATGAGGCCACCCACCCATCTCCAACATTTTAACCCAGAATTACTCCTTTTTAAAGGAAATACAGGGATAAAGAGTGGAGCAGAGACTGAAGGAAAGGTTATTCAGAGACTGTTCCACCTGGAGATCTATCCCACATGCAGACACCAAACACAGACACTATTGCAGATGCCAAGAAGTACTGGCTGACAGGAACCTGAGAGAGCTGTCTTCTGAGAGGATCTGCCAGATCCTAACCAATGCAGATGTGGATGCTCACAGCCAACCACCAGACTGACCACAGGGACCCTAATGGAGGTGTTATGGGAAAGACTGAAGGAGCTGAAGGGGCCTTGTTTGGCATCAATGGGAGAGGAAGCTCTTGGTCATGTGAAGGCTTGATGCCCCAGGATAGAAGAATGCTAGCGTGGTAAGGTGGAAGTGGATAGGTAGGGGGCAAGCACCCTTATAGAAGCAGGATAAGGGGGATGAGATAGGGGGTAGCAGAGAGGAACCAGGAAAGGGGATAACATTTGAAATCTAAGTAAATAAAATATACAATTAAAAAAGAAAAAGGTGGCAGTAGTCAGTGCGGGTATAATACAGAACCATTGGTTTCCTATAGACGTTTTAATACATATATTTTTTATTGTTTAAGAATTTTATACACATGAATGTAATATGATTTGATCAATTCTAGTCCCTATCATCCACTCTCCTATTTTTCTACTGCTCATCTACCACATTTCCCTCCTAACTTCAGATATTCTTTATTAATGTTATTTTTAATACTACTTAGTGGAGCACATATGTACATGATTGTAGGACCATTTATTGATGCTTGAGTAGCCTCTCCCACAATGCATCCCCAAGGAAAACTGTTTCTACCTTTTCCAGTAGCCATTAATGGCCAAGAGCTCCTCAGATAGAGGTAGGACCTATTTATAAGTTTCTTCTCATAGAGAATAACTGAAATAAATGGTATATATAGTGATTATTATAATGATAAAAAGAAGAGCATCTGTTAGAATGATAAAATAATGATATGAGGAAAGGACAAATTGCATTATATATTGGTAAATTGCCTTGTACTATTTAAACTCACAGAGAAACTAATTCTGAAGGTTGGAGTACCACTACCATGACTCCAGTTTCAGAGTAAATCATATTTCCCTCACAACATGTTTGCCATGACCCCTTTTCTGTCATGGGTTGGGCCTTCTCTACTAACTCTGTGATAGCCAACTATGAAAAGAGAAATATGGCCCACGAGAACAAACAACATGTTCTTGTAAACAAAAAGTGAAACATTTTGAAAAGACATTACTATTGCTTTCCTCATGATATAAAATTGCCAGTAGTGAGAAAGAATAATTGGAAGTCAGACATGAGAGATTTATCCACAGAGAGAACTAAGCTTCCTTTTCCAACCTCTGCTGAATATTTTAAGCATCAGATTGGATAATGTTTTGAAACTTATCTATTGTCTATCTCTTCATATTTATTGGTATACTTTTGCATTTTATGCTCATGATAAACACACTAATTCAAAAGTGAGAATATGATCAGTATAGGCAATCATTGTTCAAGCATAAAGAAGTAAGCATTAATTTTTTTATAGGTGAGATATTCAAAAAAGATCTGTTAAATTTATAATTTGTGAACTGAGGTGTAAGAATAAAGAAAATATGCAATGCTCTTGAAAGAAGCAAGAACTCTCAAATAGAGGTTATACCTTATAAACCCCTATGAATCATGAAAGCACTTAGTATGTTTCAAAATGTAAAAAAATAAAATAGTAGTAGTCCTTGATTGACTGTTCAAAGTAACATAAAGGAGGTTGAATTAACAGTAGATATGGCATAAGTGTCCCTCATTGTATACACATGAACAGTGGGGATGGAAGTTCATGCTTATTTTGATGTGTTAGGAAAACATTGAAAGAACCAGCAGGAAGCATCGGGCAGAACTTTACATTTTATATAAATTAATTTGTACTATTAAGTTGTAAGTGAACTAGAAGGAAATTTATGTAAGAAATGTTCAAAAATGAATAAAGGCTGGTCTACATTATTATAAAACCTTAGACAACAAAATTTGTCCTAACCCTACATTGGAACTTAAATCATTGTAACTTATTGATGGGCTTCATGCAGGCATAAGAAAATAAATACTATGTAATGTATTCAAGTGCATATAATATTTTTAGTATATATGTTTGTTCAGAATCCTATAGTTTAGTCTTTTATGGCTGATGGAATGCTACCTAAAGACAGCAACCTAAAGTTCAACTACTATTTCTTTAAGAACAAAAACCACTTTTGTTTTTAGAAAATCTTGGAACTGTCCAGATTTTTCTATCCAGCATTTGCATTTTTACTGAATAATTGCACAGTGTTTAGTTTCCTTTGGCTAGTGGAGGCAAAAATTGAAATTTTAAAAGCTGGGACACAGAAGAAGAGAGGTGTTTTTTCTTCCAACAAAATATGCACAAATCTAATTTTGCTTTTGCAATTTCTATTTGCCTCTGCCAAAGGCACACTTCTCAAGTAATGCTGTATATAAATCCCTTTATAATGCTGGTGCTTGAGGTAAGGATGTTCCAGCCAGATAAGTAGCAGGAGCTGGCCTTGTCAGGAGATCAATGTGTTTTAACAGATTTAGATTGAATATGTGTTTTTGTTTGAGGGTGGGGGATAAAATCAGTGTATTTTAGAGATAAAAAGACCTTTGTGGTCCATCCACTCTCAATTTTGCAGAAAAAGAAATTGAAGTTCACAATGGGTGAGTCAATTTCTCAAGGTCACTCTGCTAATTAGTGGCAGCTGTGAAACTTGAACTCAAGCTTTCAGGTTGGGGCCACTACACTTGTTCAACCTTGTTTGACCCAGCATGCATATGCATCTGACAGCCCCACCACTGCATCAGTGAGACCCTACTGAGAACATTCAGCTTCTGGCAAGATAGCTTGTTAATTGGAGTTATAAACCTGACTATAAAGTGAAAATATATCTTCAAGGCTACAGGAGGTCTCTTCAGAGTTTAAGAATATAAGATCAACTCTGAGAAAAGGGCAAAACCAAAGGCATTTTCACTTTCTTCCCTGAACTACTTGAAATTCCCTCCAGATTTTGAGCTCCTACCTCTTTGAAACTGTAACTTTGGGATTTGAAAGAATCAATCATTTCTCCTTTATATATTGCCAAAATGTTTTTAAAATTACAGGTGCTTGAAACAACATTGTATAAGATCACAGTACATGAACTCAGTCTTGCAAGAAATCATGTTTCTCTTCCTGTAATTTATTGTAAGTTTTTATTAATGACTCCCATTATGAATCTTAGTTAAAAATCTATCCTTGGTCAATTGAATGTCATGATCATCCCACAAATAATGTCTATTTTGTAGTTTATTCACTGACTATAGTGGTACAAAGATAGGTGTTCAAGAGTGAGTGTGTGGTATCCTGAAATAAGGAGAAAGCACAAAGACCATATAATTTCTTGTCTCATCTCACCTTTATTGATACATCTTTGCATACTTCTGAATTCATATCCTCTCCTGCCACCATTCACACAAATATCACATAAATTCCACTAGTGGTTGTAACAAAACTAGATTTCTTGTTGATTTATGTGGAATATCTCAATACCTGAAAGATTGTATTATAAACTTATTGCCTTTTCCTACTACCATATTTTATGCCCAGTCTAGAGTCTTAAATTGGATCAAATGTTTGCCCAGCTTTCTTCTATTTTTCAAATTTTCAAACAATTTGAGGTTTCTTATTCCCCTCACAGCTGGCTTTGTAAAAAGTAGAAGTATCTAAGACTTTTTTAATATTATCATCACATTTCTTCACTTGAAGGAGACTGAATCTCAGGCTGAATATAATTTGGCACTTCCTCACTTCTTCCAAGCTATTTTATAAAATTGAATTATTGAACTAATATGTAGGAATTTACAACCACAATTTTTGTTGGCTTTCCTACCAAAGGCAATTTACAGACTCAATGAAATCCCCATCAAAATTCTTAGTTATCAGGGAAATGCAAATCCAAACAACCCTGAATGGCTACTATCAAAACCTCAGGTTGGTGAGGATGTGGAGAAAGAGGACCACTCCTCCATTGCTGGTGGGATTGCAAACTGGTACAACCACTCTGGAAACCAATCTGGAGGTTTCTCAGAAAATTGGAAAGAAATCTATGTGAAGACCCAGTTATACCACTCTTGGGAATTTACCTAAAATACGCCCCACCATGCCACAGGGCCACGTATTCCACTATGTTGATAGAGGTCTTGTTTGTGATAGCCAGAAACTGGAAACAACTCAGATGACCCACGACAGAAGAATGGATACAGAAATCGTGGTTCATTTACACAATGGAATACTGCTCAGCTATTAAGAATATGGACATTCTGATTTTGCAGTCAAATGGATGGAATTAAAATATATCATCCTGAGTGAAGTAAATCAGGCCCAAAAGGACATGCATGTTATATACTCAATATTATCAGTTAATATTTTGAATTTGCTATCTCTCCTAAATTTTGGAAACTTGGTGATCACTATTCCTTGTTTCATTTTTCTGTTTGTCATGTATGTTTGGATAGTTTTCATTATTTCTTCTTTTCCTCATTAAGGCTTTGTTTGCCTGGCCTAACTTTTCTGTATCAAAAAAAAATTATCATATCCTATATAGTTTCTGTATGTCCTAGCATTTCTTTTTATTTTTATTTTTTCTACTTTACTGAGACAAAGTTTATGTATTTGTCTATTGTCATTTTCTTTCTACAAATTTTAAATATATTTATTATCACCATTTTGAATTTCTAATCCATGCTCTTGAATGGCACTTCCAAATGTTGCAACAGAAAACTCACACATGACACTAAAAACTGCCCCATTTGGAGATCTTTCCCATATACAGTCACCAAACCCAGACACTATTGTTGATGCCACCAAGTGCTAGCTTACAGGAGCCTGATATATCTGTTTCCTGAGAGGCTCTGACAGTGCCTAACTAATACAGAAGTGGAGGCTCACAACCATCCATTGGACTGAGCACAGAGTCCCCAATAAAGGAGGCAGAGAAAGGACCCAAGGAGCTGAAGGGGTTTGCAGCCGCATAGGAGGAACAACAATATGAACTAACCAGTACCCCCAGAGCTCCCGGGTACTAAACCACCAACCAAAGAGTATTCATGGTGGGACTAATTGCTCCAGCTGCATATATAGCAGAGGATGGCCTAGTCGGTTATCAATGGGAGGAGAGGCCCTTGGTCCTGTGAAGGTTCTATGCCCCAGTGTAGGGGAATGCCAGGGCCAGGAAGCAGGAGAAGGTGGGTTAGAGAGCAGGGGGAGGGGGAAGGAATAGGGGTTTGTTTTTAGAGGGGAAATCAGGAAAGGGAAGAGCATTTGAAATGTAAATAAAGAAAATATATAATAAAAAAAGAAAACTCACACATGACATTAAAAAAAGAAATGTAACATATGTCTTTGATGCAGCTCAAAACACACCTTTACATCTAATTTATTACATTAAAATTTGATATATCATTCATATATGTGCGTGTATGTGTGTTAATTTTATTTTTATTCTTCAATCTCTTTTTTTAAAGTCCAGTCTATATTCCCCTCCTTGTCTGCCCTCTGACTGTTCCAAATCCCATATCTCTTCCCCCCTCCTGTCTCCATCCACATATCTCAACACTACCAGACTTCCCCATTCCCTAGGACCTTAAGTCTCTTTAGGGTTCAGTGTACCTTCTCTGATTGAATCCTCACCTGGCAATCCTCTGCTGTATATATATGTTGGAGGCCTCATATCAGCTAGTGTATGCTTCCTGCCTGTTTGGTGTTTCAGTGTCTGAGTAACCCCAGGGGTCCAGGTTAGTTGAGGCTGCTGGTCTTCCTATAGGGTCACCCTCCTCCTCAGCATCTTCCAGCTTTTCTCTAGTTCAATCACAGGGGTCAGCAGCTTCTATCCATTGGTTGTGTTTAAATATCTGCATCTGACTCTTTCAGCTGCTTGTTGGGTCTTTCAGAGGGCAGTCATGCAAAGCTCCTGTTTAAAGAAGAAAATATGTATTAATGTTGCAAAAATTTATTTTTTTTTATTATTTTCAGGTAGTTAAATAAGTCTTATTAAATCCAATGGAACAGAGGTGATAGTTTCATTAATTAAATTCTGACTCTAAACACATAAGAAGCTGAATTTGATCTCCTGGCACCCATATAGAAAAGAGTAGATCACTACTACACCTGGAATGCTAGATATGGGTAGGCAGAATCCACGCATCTCACTGGCTAGGTATGGGTAGGCAGAATCCATGTGTCTCGCTGGCTAAGTATGGGTAGGGAGAATCCACGTGTCTCACTGGCTAGGTAATTCACCCAACAGTGTGACTGAGAGAGTTTGTCTTTGAAAATAAGGAGGAAAGGAATTGAATAAGGCATACAACTACAACCTCTGGTCTTCACATATATGCATATACATGTATATACACACATACAGAGAAAGAGAGAGAAATATAGAGACAGAGAGACAGAAAGAGAAAGACAGAGACAGACAGAGAGACAGAGACAGAGTGGATGAGAGAGAGACAGAGAGAGAAAATCTTTCCCTCAAAACAAGGTCTCTTCAGTGCCTATTATATATCAAATGTCTCCTGCAATTCAATCTTTTGTAAATAGAAATACCATGTATGTACAGGCACTCCTGTTTACTATCTGTTCCTATTACACCACATATATGTATGTCTGTGTGCTACTAAAGTTTAGAGGAGGTAAAGCAACTTATGCTTGTCTATATTTGTGTTATATTTTAATAAAGACATCTCTGGTCTGTGGCATTCACAAATGTATCTTCTTACCCAACCTCCTCCTCACAAATATGAGTCAGGAGTATTAGAGAAGGGGGAATAAGAAAAAAAAAACCACACAGTTCTGCAAGGTCATGTAAAACTTTTTGATAAAGTGTTTTTACTGAAAGGTATGCCCAATATACCATGACATCTCTGATAGAGTTTGCACCTTCATTGCACTAGGATAACCACAGAAGCTTTCTCTGAACTTTGCACTTACAACTGAGGGTGGACAGCAAGGAGTGTGTGAAATCAGTTGTCCTCACTAAGACTTCAGCCCTGAAATGTTTCTCTTTACATTAATGTACACTCTAAATCTAGCTAGTTGTAGTGTTTTCATAAAAATTCTGACTTTAGATATTTCAATCTAGATGAAGAATTGTCAGCTGTGATTTGTTTGATTTTCTAACATCTCCTGATTTTGAGATACATATAATAGTGGAATAAAATTCATTCATTTTCATATTGCTCAGATTCATCTTGTAAGAATTAGAGGGATAGATACCAGGACCATTATTTGATATAATTCTTATCAGAAGTCTTTAGATTACCAACACTAAATAAATACTTAATATGATATATTTATATATAAAATTTAATCAATGTAAGATCAATATTGCCAGTTGTTTATGATGGCTGACACTTGTAATTCCTGTGCTCAGAACGCTGGGGAAAAGCCAGAGCAAATTGAATCTGTTGTGATTTTTGTCCTAATCCTTCAAAGCTTATTACCTATGAACACAAGGTAAAGTGTCATTTTAAAATTTTTTCTTTGTAATGCAAATAGTGTGATGGATTTATTTACATATTGGCACTCACTCAATAAGCACATATATCTTTTATCTGAAAATAAAATATCAAAACTGAAGGTGCCTAATCAAAGGAGAAAAGTGCATTCTGGAGAAAGACACTGAATCATTTGTGTGAAAGTTGCAGATAAATTGCCTGATAGGAGTAACAATTACAAATGATATAGTAATATTTCTTTCACTTTGCCAAAGAATTGACAATCAACTCACAGTAGGTAGACATGTGAAAATTTACATAAGCTGTCAGATAACATTCAGATAAAAATACTATCTTTTTTTCCCAAATTTTATGTAGTTATCCATTTATTTATTTGAATATGGTCTATTTTAATATAGATATCTATTTGTTTTTTGAATATTGTCTTAGTAAGGATATGTATTGCTATGATGAATCATCATGACAAAAAACAAAGATGGGGATGAAAAGGTTCATTTGGCTTATACATCCATATTACTGTTCATCACAAAAGGAACTCAGGGAAGGAACACAAACAGGGTAGGAACCTGGAGGAAGGAACTCATATAAAGACCACTGAGGGGTACTGCTTAATGGCTTTCTTCCCTTTGCTATATCTGACAGAGGTCTAATTTCCAAAATATATAAATAAATAAACAAACCAAAAAGTAAATTTAAAAATGCGGTACAGATCTAAAGAGAGAATTTTCAACAGAAGAATCTCAAATGTCCAGAAAACACTTGAAAAAGTGTTCAAAATCCTTAGCTACTAGGAATATACAAATCAAAATGATTCTGAAATTCCATCTTACACCTGTTAGAATGACCAAGATCAAAGCACAAATAACAGTTTATCCTGGTGAGAATATGGACCAAGGGGAACCATTCCTAAATTACTGGTGTGAGTGCAAACTTGTATCACTACTCTGGAAATCAATATGGTGGTTTCTCTGGTAATTGAGAATTGATCTCATTGCCAGACCCTGATATATCACTGTTGAGCATATGCCCAAAAGATAATATATATATATATATATATATATATATATATATATATATATATATATATTACCAGAGAGGTCAAAGACAACACAAGAAAATTCACATGATTAACAACACTGGTCCTATAGGGGCTCACAGAGACTGAAATGACAATCATGGAGCCTGATTGTGTCTTAACTAGACATTTTGCATATATGTTATTGTTTGTAGCTTACTATTTTGTGACACTTAACAGAGGGAACATGAGCTGTTTCTTGTACCTCTGTCTACATTTGAGACACTTGTCCTCCTACTGGATTCTCTTCAACCATCCTAAATATTAGGGGAAGTGCCTAAATTTAATGCAACTTGCTTGATATGGCATGTTTGGTTGATATCCATGGGAAGCCCACCTGCCACACACACACACACACACACACACATACACACACACACAAACAAACACAGACACACAGACACACACACAGACACACACACAGACACACACACATACACACACACATACATATACACACATATACACACACATACACATACACACAGACACACACACACATACACATCCTCACCATCTACTTTTAGTTCATGTAATAGAACACACATTATCAAAGTCAAAACGACATTGAAGAGAGAACAGAAAATCACTATTATAATTAGATGCTATAATGTTTTAGGAATTCAGATATAAAAAGCTGCTGAAACATTATATATTTATATAACCATATATGTTTATGTACAATATGCATGTACATTCTAAATTTTACGATAAATCAAAATATTAAACATATATTTTATTTTTCTGGTTTTGATAAAGGGGTTATTGTGAAATATGTTGAAGAAATGTTTTTTCAAGTCAAAATATTGTACTGAAAAGAGATATACTAATTGAAAGTGTCACACTTTTAAAATTGAACTATAAATGTGACTATTTGCTGAAAACTAAAAACAGCATAAGTATAAAAAGTATATGTAGTCTTAAGGAAATGCCAATGACTCGAGACAATTTTAACGAGTATAAGAATGTAGAATGTTCTTAAAATCTCTTTCTAAATGTTTACTATCAGAATCCATATAAGAAAGTATGTGAGTTTTCTGGAGATGGCTCACCATTTTGCATGACTCTGATGGGTGCACTCTGAGATGCAGAATCCTCAGAGACTTGATTCCAGGATTGCTTCTTGATACCAATACCTTTCCTACCATTATTATATAACCTAATGATAACTAGGTATCAGTCAGCTCTATTAGGCAGACCTCCTCCAGAATTGATATGAAAATGTATGTTCATATAGTAAAGCTGTGTCGATGAATTGATGATTTCATAATTCCTGATCATGATTTTATAGAACTCCTAAGCTGATAACGTAATCTCAAGCTCCCTATAGAATAAAATCTGCAAATAGAGTTGTGAAAACCCTCATGTATTATGGGCTAATTGCACTAAGAATGGAAAGGAAGTTTGGAACATAATTAATACCAAGGAATACATTCCTTCTATGTTAGGAATGAGGCCACTATCTGGTAACTGAATGTCATAAACTGGAAATGGGCAATTTATTATAGATGCCAAGATAGAAAATGAATGATGGACTAGTCTATCTATACAAGACTTCAAAATAATAAGACACAAGGCAGATCACTAGCCTGTTGAAAAAAAAACATACCTAAGTCCATTTAGACTTTGTTGGTCACTCCCAAAGATTTATTAGTTTGAATTAAAAATTATTTTCCCCCTGCATTCTCAAAGCACCATAAAATATTATAAGAGCTAATCCTCAGGAAGGAGGTTTCTAGGTCAATTCTACCTCAATTCTTCCCAGTTCTATGCAAGTTTACCTTCAAGTTTTGGGATGTTACTATGGATAAGAAAAATTGCCTAAACTCTTTAGGGAGACTCTTGTATCCTGATGATAAAAAATTTAATGGGTATTTATTTCTAGACTCATAGGGTATTTTTTTTTTTTGAATCTTCAGCTCTTGTGGGAAACATTAACTCTCTAAGTCACATAAGTGCATTTAAACTCTTTATGTTCACATATATACAAACATAAACAAAGTATTATCTTTGTCTATGGCTTTTCAAACATCCTTAGAATGACTTATTTCTCTTTCTTCTCTCTATCTCTATATCACACTACATCTTTGCTCCTTGTATAAATTTTCCATCTATTGTTAGTATCCTTTCTCTTTTAACAGCAGCAGTGTCTAAAATATTTCATCAAAGTGTCTCATACATAGTCCCTTGATACTCTCCTGATTTCTGTGATTACTTCTGGTTGTATCCTTAAATCAAAAAATCTTGAACTAGGTAAGTAAAAACATGCCACATTTGCCTTTTTGTTTGTGTTATCTCACTCAGTATATTATCTAGGTCCATATGTTTTCTTTTCACTTTAGAGAATTAATTTTTATTTATAGTCAAATAGAATTTTATTATGTATATTTTTGTTATCTTTTAATCATTTGAAGAAAGTTTAGGTAGTAATTTCCTTACTATTGTACATAAACTGTAAATGATCACACTCAAGCAAATATCTCTGTGTGGGATATTGTATCCTTCAGGTATATATCAATGTTTAGCTGGGTCATGGAGCAGATTTATTTTTAGCTTTTTGGGACATCTCCCAATTTTTGTAATATAGAGATTTTTAATAGACATCATCATTCATAAAGACAAATACCAAATGGTAAATAAACAAAATTAATTTAAAAATTATTGCAAATACAAAATTACTATTAATAATGAAAAGTTTAGCAATTTTCAAACTACAATTCAACTTTCTTAACTTGGTATTTTCTCATAACAAACAAAAACCAAAATAGTTTTTCAATATTTCCTTAAAACTTTAATTGAAATCATATTTGATGGGACCTCATGAAACTGGAAACCTTCTATAATTCAAAGACATAGTCAATAAGAAAAATTGGCAACATAGAGATTAGGAAAAAATATTCACTAACCACACATCCAATAGAGGGATGATATTCAAAATATATAAAGAACTCAAGAAGCTAACCACAAAAAACTCAAACAGCCCAATCAAAAAATGGGGTGTACAACTAAACTAAGAATTCACAATAGAGAAATTTAGAGCCCACCTCCAGCAGAAAGACAGGACATCAAATGAGAGAAGAGGTTGCCATCCCACAGTCAAAACTCTGACCCATAATTGTTCCTGTCTGAAAGAACTGCAGGGATGGAAATGGAGAGAAGCCTGAGAAAAAGAAGGTCCAGCAACAGACCCAAAGTAGGATCCAGCTCCAGCGGAGTTCCTAAGGCCTGATACTATTACTGAGGCTATGGAGTGCCTGTCCTCCAAAAAACTCAATGAGCATCTGAAAGAGTCACATGCAGATATTTGCATCCAAACAATGGACAGAAGCTCTGACCCCCATGATTAAATTAGGGAAAAGCCAAAAGAGGCTGAGGAGGAGGGCAATTTTGTATGAGAACCAGCAGTCTCAATTAACCTGGATCCCTCACTGGGCTACCAACCAGTCAACATATACCAGCTGATATGAGCACACCAATACATACACAGCAGAGGGCTGTTGGGTTTGTCTTCAGTCAGAGAAGATTCATCTAATCCTCAAGAGACCTGGACGCCTCAGGGAGTTTAGAGGTCTGTTCAGGTGGGGGATAGAGGATGGGTGGTGGGTGGTGGAGGCATCCTTGTGGAGACAGAGGTATGGTGAGGAGGTATGGTATGTGGAACATTTGGAGGGTGGACTGGGAGGTGAATAAAATCTGGAGTGTAAAATTAATTAATTAATTAATTAAAAGTTTACATATAAAGTAAAATTGAATATTTTTAATTGCTAATAATTTAAATGATAAATAGAAACAAACACTTATTGAGAATAGAAGTTTATATAAAAAGTAATTTTTCATCTTTATTTAATTAATATATGACAGTAACGTTTTAGGCAAAATATATACAAAGTAACTCCCTTAAAGCCTAAAAGTGTAAGATTAATTACCTAAATTAATCCTTATGATAATGTCTTTAATTTATAATTTCATATGCTCATGATTAGACAGTTAAGTTATATCTCATATTTACAGAACTGTAGGTGTATAACTTTATCTAATAGTTTGGGTTAATGGGGATATTTTAATCAGCTTTATTTGGAACAAACTGACACATTAAAATGTGTGCAAATGCACACAAAGGTATGAATATATCTTAATGAGTTTGTGGATTTGCAAGTGTGCAGCATTACTAAAAATAGTAATTCACCAAAGCAGAATAAAGATAAGCATCAGGATTTAAGGTGTTTCTGACCTCATCAGGAAGAGATGCACATCAGGATCTTTCTCTGAATGTAGAAGGTAGATAAAAGCTGTAGCTTGAATATATGCCTCATCCATATCAACTCCACAGTTCCAACTCAAGAAAACAGCACAGCAGCACATTCTGTGGTAAAGTCAGCAGATGTGACTTGAAGACAAATAGGGAACAGATGTGATGAGCTGGGTAGTTTACTTTTATGTAGACAAATGTGGCGATAGCCATCATAATTGGGAAACGCTTCAGCTGCAGAATTCAATCTGTCTCTTAAGTGCCAGCCTTGTGTTTCACACAGTCTTGGAGGTTCTTAGAATATCACAGGGAAGACATTCAAATCTAAAGTCCTATCTGGGAATATAGTTCATTAATTGAAATGAGAATAATAGAAATTGGTTGAAAAGATCAACATTTATTTTACTATAATAAAATATAATACATTCTTTTTTCTTACTAATATAAATAATATTATTGCTTCTTTTTTATTTTTTTTATTTTTTAGGCATATGTGTATTTATTTATTTATTTATTTATTTATTTATTTATTTATTTGTGTGTCGTTTAAAATACAAACGGTTGTAGTTTCTTCTTTCTTTTTATTTTTTATTAGATGTTTTCTTTCTTTACATTGCAAATTTTATCCTTTCTGAAACACCCCCCCCCCCGCCATACCATCCTCCCTCTGCCTGCTCACTAACCTACCCACTCCCACTTCCCTGTCCTGATATTCACCTACAGCGGGGCATCAAGCCTTCATGAGAACAAGGGCTTCTCCTCTCGTTGACATCCTACAAGGCCATCCTCTGCTACATATGTGGCTGGACCCTTGAATCGCTCCATGTGCACTCTTTGGTTGGTGATTTAGTCGGTGCGAGCTATGGGGGCACTGGTTGGTTCATATTGTTATTCTCTCCTATGGGACTGCAAACCCCGTCAGCTCCTTGGGTTCTTTCTCTAGTTCCTCCATTGGGGACTTTGTGCTCAGTCCAGTACATGGCTCTCAGCCTCCACATCTGTATTAGTCAGGCACTGGAAGAGTCTCTCAGGAGATAGCAATATCAGGCTCCTGTCAGTAAGTACTTGTTGGCATCCATAATAATGTCTGGGTCTGGTGGCTGTATTATGAGATGGATCCCTAGGTGAAACTGTCACTGGATGGTCTTTTTCTCAGATTATGTCCCAAACTTTGTCTCTGTATTTCCTACCATGGGTATTTTGATCCCCCTTCTAAGTAGGACGGAAGTATCCACACTGTGGTCTTCCTTCCTTCCTTTTGATGGGGATTGCATTGAATCTGTAGATTGCTTTCAGCAAGGTGTCCATTTTTACTATCAATTCTAACAATCCATATGCATGGAAGGTCTTTAATCTTCTGAGATCTTCAATTTATTTCTTCAGAGACTTGCCGTGATTGCCATGCAGATATTGCTGTCGCTTGCGCAGTCTTCTCGCCAACAAGAAAAGATACGCGGACACTAGGATCCTTCTGCAACGATGTTTACTGCCCTCTCCCAGAGGGAAAAAGAGGTCGAGCCAATAATCCGCACTGCTTATATACACCAAAGTGTGGTGTGTCCGCCCACAGTGCAGCGTGTCCGCCCATGATTGGCAGTTCGCTCATCAACCCACGGAAGTAGGCGCCATCTTGCCATGGCGAATGCCTCTTCAGCTCCACCGCTCCCCACATATCCCCCTTTTGTTTTAGTTAAAAGGGAAGGCCAAATATAGCAAGCCAGAGAGTGCTTTTGCTCTGCCAGGGCCCCTGCCTTAGGTTATTCAGCATCAAACCTGCAGCCTTACCCATCATAGGATTACACCCCCCCCCCCCACCGGCCTGGGGGCTCCGTGTCTTAGGTTGGTCTGCATTTGGGGAAGGTTGCCCATCTCTGGGTACCCTGGAGTTGGCGTAGCTCGTCTACTCTGACCCTGCTGGGTGGTCGCTAAATGTGCTATTGGCCAGGGGAGGAACGAGACAGCAGGAGGTTTTATGATTTGTGTAGCATGGACAGCCACA
>NW_022196897.1:85499935-85505400 GCF_008632895.1 Mastomys coucha
AGCTGCAAATCTAATATGGCCTACCTTATGTTGACTAAGAATGAGAACTTCACCTGATCTTGCCCTGGAATAGTGCTCTCATTCTGTAAGCTTTGGTTCCCTGCAATGGTGGAGGCTAATAGTTTGAATGGCTTAACATTCCAAGCCAGGGTTTGACTCTGGACTTTGAAACATTGGTGAAGGTCAGAAAACAGTCTTTTCTTTTGTTAGCTGTTAAAGAAAATGATATCTTGGTGAGTTCCTAGCACACTAGTACGAGGACATATCTGGGCCACCTCTGAGTTTGGGGTGCCAGGCGACAATGGGAAGGCAGGAGACTGACTTTCCTTGAAGTTTACGCCTCAAATACTGCCGTCACGCAAAGGGTGTGAGGCATTTAGGCAAAGCAGAGAGCAGTGGCAGGCCTCGTTGAACAGGGCCAAACAGCTGCATTTGTGCATTAATGGCTCTTAGATCATGGAGAAGTCTCCACTTCCCCGATTTCTTTTTTATAACAAAAATGGGTGTGTTCCAGGGTGAGGTGGATGGTTCTAAATGACCTAGCTGCAGCTGCTCTGCAATCAGCCTTGTAGCAGCATTCAGCTTTTCAGAGGATAGGGGCCATTGAGGAACCCACAAGGCCTCCTCCGTAAGGCAGGGTATGGGCATCGAACCCTCAATGGCCACTAGGGAAAACCCAGGCCCTGTGCACTTGGAAGAGCAGGCGGGACAGCATAAAGCGTTCCATGGCTCTGATCTCTAGCTCCCTTTCGCTTTTGATTCTGGAGAGGCGGTGAATGCTCATCCGGATGATACCTCTCTTCCTTATAGTGAGCCGCTTCTCCCTCCAAGGCCTCCTCCTCGGAGGGGCACAATTCCTCAGAGCTATCAGGCTCGAGGGGCTTCCATCTCTAAGCTCCATCCCTTTCTCTACTTTTCTCTCCCAGGGCATCCTTTCCCTTATCTCTCGCTTCCGCAGGTCGAGCGGAAGGGCCTGTACTCTTGGGTATATTCTTTTTTCTCTTCTTTCTCTCCCTTTTCTCCTGGCTAGTCTCCACTCTCCCCTCTGTTTCTGACATGCTATCTTGTAACTCCTCAAGTGCCCTCTGTCCCGACGCCACAGAGGCAAGGCATTTCTCACCCTCCAGGCAAGAATGTATCAAATGCCAAGTAGACATTGTAACAAGCACCATTAGCACCCGCGGCTTTGGCCGTGCTCTCTAACCTTGAGGAAGGGTTGGAGGAATTAAAATCAAGCAGCATGCCTCTCAGAGCTTACCTTGTCCTGCAGTTCTGAACACTACCAGCTGTTATAAGGCTCCCCCGGCGTCCGCGTCCTGGGTTTTCGGCACCAGCTGTAGCCCGCGCAGTCTTCTCTCCAGCAAGAAGAAGACACGCAGACACTAGGATCCTTCTGCAGCGACATTTACTGCCCTCTTCCAGAGGGAAAAAGAGGGCCAGCCAATAATCCTCACTGCTTATATACACCACAGTGCCGTGTGTCCACCCACAGTGCGGTGTGTCCGCCCATGATTGGCTGTTTGCTCATCACCCCACGTGATGCCCCAGAATGGGCCGTGACATGAGTCTTTTCACTCTACGCACATGTGCAAACAGTTTTCTATGCACATGCGCAAACAGTTGTTTACTAGGAGTTGACAGCAGAAGTAGGTGCCATCTTGCCATGGCGAATGCCTCTTCAGCTCCACTGCTCCCCACACACTTGCTTAGTTAGAGTCAAGCCAAGATATTTTATATTATTTGTGACCCTTGTGAAAGGTGATGTTTCCCTAATTTCTTTGTCAGTCTGTTTATCCTTTGAGTAGAGGAAGGCCACTGATTTGTTTGAGTTCATTTTTTATCCAGCTGTTTTACTGAAGTTGTTCATCAAGCTTAGGAGTTCTCTGGTGGAATTTTTTGGGTCGCTTAAATATACTGTCATATCATCTGCAAATAGTGATATTTTGGCTTCTTTCTTTCAAATTTGTATCCCTTTGACCTTCTTCTGTTGTCTAATTGCTCTGGCTAGGACTTTGAGCACTCTATTGAACAGGTAGGGAAAGAGTGGACAACCTTGTCTAGTCCCTGATTTTAGCAGGATTGCTTCAAGTTTCTTTCCACTTAGTTTGATGTTGTCTACTTGTTTGCTGTATACTGCTTTTATTATGTTTAGGTATTGGCCTTGAATTCCTGATCTTTCCAAGACTTTTCTCATGAAGGGGTGTTGGATTTTTTCAAATGCTTTCTAATCTAATGAAATGATCATGCGGTTTTATTTTCCTTTGAGTTTGTTTATATAGTGGATTACATTGATGGATTTCCATATATTGAGCCATCCCTGCATCCCTGGATGAAGCCTGCTTGATCATGATGGATGATCATTTCAATGTGTTTTTGGATTCGGTTTGCAAGAATTTTATTGAGTACTTTTACATTGATATTCATAAGGGAAATTGTTCTGAAGTTCTCTTTCTTTGTTAGGTCTTTGTGTGGTTTAGGTATCAGAGTAAATGTGGCTTCATAGAACGAATTGAATAGTGTTCCTTCTGTTTCAATTTTGTGGAAGAGTGTGAAGAGTATTAGTATTAGGTCTTCCTTGAAGTTCTTACAGAATTCTGAAATAAACCCATCTGGTCCTGGGCTTTTTTTTTGGTTGGGAGACTATTAATGACTCCTTCTATTTCTTTAGGAGTTATGGAAATGTTCAGATCATTTATCTGATCCTGATTTAACTTTGGTACCTGCTATCTGTCTAGAAAATTGTCCATCTCATTCAGATTTTCCATTTTTGTTGAGCATAGGATTTTATAGTAGGATCTGATGATTTTTTGGATTTCCTCAGGTTCAGTTGTTATGCCTTCCTTTTCATTTCTGATTTTGTTGATTTGTATAATGACTCTGTGTCCTCTGGTTAGTCGGACTAACGGTTTAGATATCTTGTTGACTTTCTCAAAGAACCAGCTTCTGGTTTGGTTGATTCTCTGCATAGTTCTTTTTTGTTTCTACTTGGTTTATTTCATCCCTGAGTTTGATTATTTCCTGCCTTCTACTCTTCTTGGGTCTAATTCCTGCCTTCTACTCTTCTTGGGTCTATTTGCTTCTTCTTGTTCTAGAGTATTCAGTTGTACAGTCTAACTGCTACTGTATGATTTTTCTACTTTCCTTTTAGAGGGACTCAGAACTATAAGTTTTCCTCTCAGCACTGCTTTCATTCTTTGTAAATTTGTGTATGTTGTGATTTCATTTTCATTAAACTCTAAAAAGTCTTTAATGTCTTTATTTCTTCCTTGACAAGTTATCATTGAGTAGAGTATTGTTCAGCTTCCACATGTATGTGGGCTTTCTATTGTATATCTTGTTATTAAAGACCAGCTTTAGTAAGTAATGATCAGATAAGATGCATGAGATAATTTCAATTTTCTTGTATCTGTTGAGGCATAATCTATTGTTTTAGGATAAAATGTTATATAGATATCATCAGCTAAATCCATTTGGTTTATAATTTCTGTTAGTTTCACTGTGCCTTTGTTTATTTTCTGTTTCCATGATCTGTCCATTAGTGATAGTGGGGTGTTGAAGTCTCCCATTATTATTGTATGAGGTGCGATTTGTTTGCTTTGAGCTTTATGAAATTTGTTTTATAAATATGGGTGGCCTTGCATTTGGAGCATAGATGTTCAGAATTAAGAGTTCATCTTGGTAGATTTTACATTTGTAAGTATGAAGTGTCTCTCCTTATCTTTCTTTTGATAACTTTAGGTTGAATGTCAATTTTATTCCATATTAGGATAGCTTCTCCAGCTTGTTTCTTGGGACCATTTGCTTGGAAAATTGCTTTCCAGCCTTTTACTCTGAGGTAGTGTCTGCCTCTGTCACTGAGGTATGTTTTCTCTATGTAGCAAAATATGGGATCCTTTTTATGTATCCAGTCTGTTTGTCTATGTCTTTTTATTGGGGAATTGAGTCTATTGATGCTAAGAGATATTAAGGAAAAGTTATTGTTGCCTCCTGTTATTTTTGTTGTTAGAGGTGAAATTATGTTTACGCCACTATTTTCTTTTTGGATGGGATTAGAAAATATCCTGAGTGAGGTAACCCGGTCCCAAAAGGACATGCATGGTATGTACTCAATGGTAAGTAGAGATTAGGCAAAATGTACAAAATATCCATGATATACCTCACAGACCCAAAGAAGTTAAACAAGAAGGAACACCCAAGAAGGAAAGTGTAAATCCTACCTGGACGTGTGAACAAATTAATATTGGGAGTCAGAGGGAATGAGGCTCCTAGGTGGAAGAGGACAGGGAGAGGGGAATGCAAGTCAGATCAGGTATGTGAAGAGACAGTATAGAAGCTCAAAGGGCCAAGAGAATAAATGGAAATATGAAAACATAACTTTTTATTCATTCTTCTCTGTGATTTTCTTTTGAGATTTGGTCTTACCTTACATCCCAAGACTTTATAGAACATATTTTATGAACAAGAATCAAGATTTTTTTAATTTTTCTACCTCATGAGTGCTAGGATGCAAGCATGTGTCACAATGATTGGATCATATTAATTTTTAATTATTGAATCGAACAAAGTTCAAGGAAAACCAAGTTAGGAGAATGTGTTTTAGTCACTCTTGAATCCAGTGCAACATCACAAACCATAGTATATGAGTGACAGACCTGTTTACTTTGGATCATGCTACATATTTTATACATTTATAAAGTTTCCTCTCTATTTAACTACTTATTTATTGACATAGAAATCACAGCTTTTGCCATGCATTCATTGTATCCCATGATCCTTCACTATTTCTTTTTGCCTTATTTATCTTGCATTGTGATATTGTATTTTATTATTCTGAAAATTTCTCCAGTTTCAGAATCATCATGTTTTCTTATTATGTTCACCCAGAAAATATCAATTAAAATGCAATTATTCTGAAGTTTGTATATATTTCAAAAGTAGAATTGATGTGGAGTCACAAATTATCTTGTCTTGGTGTTATAAATCAATAATTTGTGTGTTTGGGCATGTATGTGTATGCTTAAAGGGGTACATGTGTTATATCTCTCATTCTCTCACTCTGCTTCTGTGTGTATGTGTGTGTGTGTGTGTGTGTGTGTGTGTGTGTGTGTGTATACACTCATACATGTGTGTATGTTCGTGATTATGTGTGGAGGCAGGAGGTCAATTTGGCATGTCATTGCTCTGTTAAGGTAAATTTGGTTATTGAACTAGCATCTTTTACATGTCTGTGACTTAAAATGTAAGGAACAGGAGAGAAGTGCAGAGGGTAAGGAAATTGAATAGAAACACATGGCAATGGGGTATGGTGAACCAATGGTACCCACTTGAAAGTCCCAGACACAAGGGAAGCAAAAGGCTCCCAGGACCCAGTGTGGTTGACTTTAGATTCAGATCTACAATCACTTATCAGGATGATGATACAGGACCTTAAGGAAGACATAAATAGCACCCTCAAAGAAATACAG
>NW_022196897.1:85506139-85529095 GCF_008632895.1 Mastomys coucha
AAATGCCAGCCCAGACTACTATACCCAGCAAAACTCTCAATTACCATAGATGGAGAAAACATGATATTTCAAGACAAAACAAAATTTACCAATAACTTTCCACAAATCCAGCCCTACAAAGGATAATAGATGGAAAACATCAACATAAGGAGCAAAACTACACCCTAGAAAAGCAAGAAGGTACAAATCCAACAAACCTAATTCTACCTCTTACAACAAAAACAACAGGAAGTGACAATTACTTTTTCTTAATATATTAATTTGAAAATTAATATTACCAACATACCCTAATCGATTGAAATCCAATAGTATGAGGAATTGGAAGTTTGTTGATTGTCATTCAATGATCTCTCTAATTTGGTAATTGGAGAAATAGGTCCAACATCGTACAATCTATATACACTGTCAGCTTGTTTGTTTGTGACAGTGTCTTGCTGTGTACAACATAAGGGTCTTGAAATCTTGCTTCCTCTATCTCAACCTCTCTAGTAGTAATATTGTTTATTTCTTTTTTTTACACTATACTATGGTTTTCAGACAAGTTTATATATTTCAAAAGCATTTATATACCCAAAAGAAACATAGAAAATTAACTAGGGAGGTGGCTTGTAAGAGAACAACAAAGTGAGACTGAATGCTTTGTTTGACATTTGTAACTCTTGTATCAAGTTTGAAGAAGAGGACTTTATAAGTTACTCTTTCTCTGAGATGAATGCTTTTCCAAATTATCACAGCAAATGAACCAAATTCTTACCCTCACCTAATGTCTGTGCCACCCTCCAAGCAGGACCATTGTTCATTGAAACAGTTGGTGAATGACTTTATTGATAGACCATCTTAATACCTACACCATTTCTTAAATGAATGCAGCCTGTTCTCTGTAGGCTAAGAATGAAGTCACTCACTCAAGTCAAATAGCTTTGACCATAGCAGGAAGTCTGTATCCAAAAATCGAGTGTACAATTCATGTCTTGGTGCAGCAGAACTATCAACTGTTAGCTTAGCTACAATGGAGATAAATCTTTTGGTGATGTGAGGGTCATTGAAATACAGCCTTATTACAATGAAATCCAATGTCTAAAAATTGTTCTTATTTTGGGCTTGTACCACAGTAAGAACTAAGATTTTTAAACTCTACTAAATACAAAACAAACAAAAAGACTTTATATATTCATGTTTATTTAAGAAAATACTAGTAGTGATATATTATTTTTAAGCATACAGCTAATATGTTTGGAGTTATTTAAAATGTATATTGAGAAAAATGCATTTTCACTATTGCTGTAGACGAGCATCTACATAAGACTGTTAAATTGATTGTTGTTTTATATCAAACAACTTTTATAATTCTTATTTTTATTGTTATAATATTTTATAAATTTTAGGAATATGACAAAGAAGATATTGTAGGTATTGAAGGGGCGGTCTTTGGGAGGAGGTACAAAAGAGGAACAAGAATGTGATTCAATTCTATTTAACCAAAATATGTTTTTAAATGTTAACAAATTCAGATAAATTAAAATCATGTAACTTTTCTCATCATAATGCAATAAAAGTTTAAAAAGAAAAAAGGAAAAAAAAAAGAAAATATTTGCACCCAACCAATGGACAGAAGCTTCTGACCCCTGTGGTTGAGTTAGGAGAAAACTGAAAGAAGCTGGAGAAGAGGGCAATCACTGCAGGAGGACCAGCATTCTCTAATAAACTGGACCCCCAAAACCTCTCAGATACTAGAACACCAAACAGGCAGCCTACACCAGCTGATATGAGGTTTCCAACACATAAACAGCAGAGGACTGCTGGGTCTGGGTTTAGTCAGAGAAGATGAACCACCTCAAAATTTTTAACCCAGAAATGTTCCTGTCCAAAGGTAAGATGGATAAAAGTATGGAGCAGAGACTGAAGGAAGGGCCATCCAGAGACCTCCCCACTTAGGTATCCATTCTATCTGCAGAACCAAACCCAGACACTATTGCTGATGCCAGAAGCACTTGCTGATAGGAATCTGGTATGGCTGTCCCCTGAGTGGTTCTACCAACAACAGTGGTAGTTGCAAATACAATCAACCATGACATTCAGGTGATCTCAATGGAAGAGCTTAAGGAAATACTGAAGGAACTGAAGAGGATTGCAACCCCATATGAAGAACAGTATCAACTAAAGGGACTACCCAGAGTTCTCAGGGAATAAACAACCAAGCAGAGTGTACATTGAGGGATCCATGGATCCAGATACATATGTAATGCAGAATGGCCTTATCTGACTTCAATGGGAAGGGAGACCCTTGGTTCTGTGGAGGCTTGATGAAGCACTGTAGAGGGATGCTAGACTGGTGAGGCAGCACTGAGTAGATGGAGAAGCACCCTCATACCTCATAGAGACAAAGGGGAGGATGGAGAGGGGAGATGGATGAAGAGGTTGGAGGGAAAAGATGGAAGGGGATAACATTTGAAATGTAAATCAATAAAATGATTAATAAAAAATGTACACTAGGTTATTTGATCTTTGAGGCCAATGAATCTCTTGAATTAACTACTCTAAGCTGAGATGACAAACAGGTATTATTCCTAGAGTTGTTTTATCTTATTTTGAAATTAAAATATAATTACATCAACTCTCCCTTCTGTTTCTTCTCTCAAACCGTCTCATCTGCATTTATGTCCTTCTTCCCTTATTAAATATCCTGTATCAGTTCTTTCACTTACTCCTTCAGATCAACTTTGTTTTGCTATTCCCTGCTGTAATGCTTTAATTTCCCTACAATGGTCTCTTTTTAATTTCTGATGCCTGAAGTAACTCCAGGCTTTAAATATCACAATTTTTTATAATTATATTCAATGGTAAGTGTAGTTCTCATTCCTCAGCTAGGAAAGTTCTCATTGAAGCAGGGGATGATCATGACAGAGTATCATAGCTCATTAACTGTATATTCCTGAAGCACTGTCCAAAATGTAATATCTACAACAATCTCCTACATCCAGGTCCTATAAACAGCATAAAAGTGGTAAGTAGTATTGTATCAGCCAGAAAATAAGAAGTTTGTTGCTAGATTGTGTTTTCTAAAAATGTCAGAGAAGTTATAAAGTCTCATACATATGAATGCCTAAACATGATTTGAACAAAGATGCTGCTGCTGGACATATTCTTGTGAGAGGAAAAACAAAGAAGGTCTCAAGCACAGACACAAAACTATCATCAACTAAGAGGTGGTAAGATGTAAAGAAGTATTTTTTCTCTAGGAAAGAGTACATTAATTGGTTATCCAGTACCAAATGGTCAACACTCACCATGTATACATATATGTAGAAATAATTGTATATGAACTGATCAAGCTGTTTTTATTTATTTAGAAATACACACACACACACACACACACACACACACACACACACACACTGCACCACCACCACCACTACCACCACCACAAACACAACAACCACAATAATTAAAATGAAATTGGCCATTAATTTGGAAGACAGCAATGTGGTTCATGGAGATATTTGAAGGGAGGAAGGAAAAGGGAAAATTATGCTATTATATTATATTCTCCAAAAACTGCAATATTAAAAGAATGATGAAATGTTTTATAGGTGAATTTCTTACCCCACAATTGAAGAGGTAAAGTCAAGTAGATTCCTTGAGTTTGTGGTATCCATTGAATAAGGTTCTAGTGAAATACAACCAAATGGATAGGATTTGATGTTAAATCTTTGACCTATACTGCCATATGCACCATATGAATACCACCTCCTATCCTCAAAAATTAAAGTATCAGTTTTGGAAATCACTTCAGTATAGATTTATAATATTGATCTGTTATATATTAGATTTGTTTATATATATTATATGTAATAATTGCAGGCAATTTTACACTAATAGAAATTATTTGAGTATGCTACCTTGAAACTCTACATTATATTATAGATACTATAATTTAATTTATTTATTAATCTTAATCATTATAATCATTAATCATTAGTAAAAACACTATAATTCAAATTAGATCTGAGCATCTAAGAATTTTTTATGAATATATGTTCATCATGAATTGTCTAAGAAATTGTACATTGAAATACAAGAAACATGATTTCAGATCTTGCTCAATACTGTCCCATAGTAAGGATAGCTTTTTCTTTACTTCGGTATTTTTGTTACACATATGCTACTTCACTGATTTTCTTCTCCAGTGGTGTTTTATTTTGACTTGTTTCATAGAAAACTATGTGTTATAGTGCTATAACATTCCTGTTATTATATTTTAAAATACCTTTTGGTAATCTCCATGTTATTTATACTTATCACCTGGAAATTTACTTATTTATTCCATAAACAGAGAAGCGCATCCAGTCATGAAAATTAAAATTTTATACAATAGGAAGGCCTTAAGTGTTTATTAGATATAAAGACTGATGAATGGTTTAATAAGTATCAGGAAATTATTGGTATGAGATACTTAGATATTGGTCCTATACTCAAGTCATTTTTTGAAATATTCATTTTACTGGATACATGTAGAGTAAGGGAAAAGACACATAATTTTTTATCTCATAGCAAGAGAAATAATAGTTTTTATTAAAATTCAAATGATTTGTGGAGAAGATGATGAAGATGACCCTTTTAACAGATTCTGTATAAGAATATTTAGAACCAAATAAGACTGGATGAGTTCCTTACAAATATATAGAAACTTCAAAAAAATGTAAGAAAGTTTGAGTAAAGTCAGATAATGTAGATCTTCCACATGCTAAAAGGTGGAAAAAGTCACATGTCTAAAAACATACGTCTTTGGTGCTATTCCAATAGCTACTAAAGTAACACTAATCCATGGCTGTTGCTATTTCCTATCCAGTTTTGAGAAATCATACTGGGATTTTCAGAAGTTGTGGGCACTTGTTCTATTTTAAATGTTTATTTAATCCTTGTCTATCAGTGGGAGTACCAAGAAAGATCTAAAAACCAGCAGATTTATATCAGACAGGTACTTTAATTATACAAACATATAGCAATAAAAATATTCAAAGTCAATGACATTTTTACTTCAGTAGCACTCCTAAAACTACCATGAAAACATAATTTTGTATGCATGTATGTAAACATACTGGAAGGTGAATTAATTGTAACTGGACACATTTAGTTTAAAGTTGTGTAAAGCAAGGTCAAGGAAACACTGAAAAGTGAGATTCTCATCCAGCTGACTTTATGATTCACTTAATACTCTACAAAAGGAAAAGAGAAAGAAGTCTATCCAATTAGGGAGAGGGGAATCTCAACAAACTGAGATACCTAATATATTAAATGATATTAAGGACAAATCTTAGTCCTTAATTTCTTTAATCATGTGCAAATAAGGACAGGCAAGGCAAGCTATTGTTGAGTGTTTCATGATGATAAATTCACATTGAACACTGTAGTTTGTGAATCTCACTACTGTTTGCAATTTTTCCCTTGTAGCACCATTTCCTTAAGAATGTATCAGTAAACCCTAGACCTGAAGATTTCATTTCATTGGAGTCAGCATTAGGTGGAATGATTCCAATAGAATGGAGAGAGAGAGACACGCATGTCAACAACTTCATCAGGCTTTATTTCTCATTCTTTCCACGGTAGTGCTGCTGAAATATGGTGTGAATGTTTTGCTGTATCATGGGAGAAAGTAACAACAGAATATGATTCAAAGCAAACATCACACATTTTGAGATAAAGAACAGAAAATGTAGTCTTTGGGGCTTTTTACTGTTCTGAATAGCAATTACTACTCTACTTTTGCTGATAAAAGTTGCCTGTAAATAGAGGTATAGATATGTTCTCTGCTTGCATTTATTGGTGTGGGGAAAATAAACATACATTCTGTAGTCAGGCTCAGTATCTAAAATTATTCTCAAATCCAATGATTTTTTTTGCAACTACAATATCAGAGGTAAGGTCAAGTCTCTACACACACACACACACACACACACACACACACACACACACACAGACACACAACACAATTCAGAACTACATGTATTCAATACAGAATTAGAAGAGCTAATAAAAATGTTAAACAAAGGATTCCATGAAATTTAAAAGAAAGAAATCGTTTTCCAACTCATTATTTAAAGGTATTTTAAATTCAAACCCAAGCAAGGGAAAACTAAAAGATAAAAAAGGAATAGTACAGACCAAGCTCTCTGATGGTTATAGATGCAAAAATTATCACTAAAACACTTGCACTCAGAATTCCAGTTCACATAAAAATCTTATTTGTTAGGGTCAAATTAACTCCAACTCTCAGAGAATCCAAAATCTCTGTGGTTCCTTTGATGTTTGCATTCAGTTGTACAAAACTACACACACACACATGCACACACACACACACACACACACACACACACACACACACACATACACTCAAGTGACAGCTCTTGCTGGTCAGTTTGTGGAACAAGGGAAATGCTCTCCCATTGCTGGTAGGAGTGCACATTTGTATAACACTTTGGAAATCAATTTAATAGTTTCTTTGAAAATTTGGAATAATTCTACCTCAAGATAGACCTATAACACTTTTGGGCATATACCCAAAAGATGCTTTACCATACCACAAGTGCACTTACTCAACTTTATTAATATCATCTTTATTTTTAATAGCTAGAAACTATAAATAATCCATATGTTCCTCAAATGGAAAATTTGGTATATTTACACAATAGAATATTACTCAGCTATTAAAAACAAGAGTTTCATGAAATTCGCAATCAAATGGATGGAAATAGAAAATATCACCCTGAGTGACATAGTCTACACCCATGAAGACACATACAATATATTCTCATTTATAAGTCAATATTAGACATAAACTATAGGACCACCATTCTAAAATTAAAGATCCCAAAAAGCTAAGTGACTGGGAAAACCCTAGGGTGATTGCTTCAATCTCATCGAGAAGGAGAAACAGATTAGATATAGAGGTAGATAGGGTGTGAGAATTAAAGGTATGACATGGAGGATGGAGCAAGTGAAACTAGGAAAGAGAATGGAAATCAGATAGGGCAACATTTCTGGGCTGAACTAGAAACCTAGGGAAAAAAAAAAAAACCTTCCAGGAATCTATGAGGATTACCTTAACTAAGACTACTAGAGATGGGTTTATGGAAATGGAAATGTCCACCTCTTGTAACCAGGCAAGAGTTCCAATGTAGAGATGGGAACACCAATGTCCCCACAAAACATTTGACCCAAATATTGTTGTGCTCACAGGTGTTCAGGGATGTAGGAGGAGCAGAAATTAAAGTAGTGCCCAACCAATGACAGTCCCAACTTGAGGCCAGCATGAGAGAGAGTCAATCCTCATACTATTATGGACATTTTTCTTATACTTTCAGATGGGAGTCTAGCATAACTGTCCTCTGAGAGACCTCACCCAGCATCTGATAAAAATAATCCAAAGCTAAATATTAGGTATAGCTCAGAAATCCTTGAATAAGAATTAGAGGAAGAACTGAAAGAGCCAGAGAAGTCAGAGACAACACAAGAAAACCTACAAATCAACTAATATGGGCCTATAGGAGGTCACAGAAACTGAATAATTTATGTAAGACCATGCATGGGATGGACCTACGCCCCTTATACATATGTAACAGATATGTGGCTTGGTCTTCATGGGGACCCCTAACAACTGCAGTACAGACTGTCAATGACTCTGTTACTTACCTTTAAATTCCTTTCTCCTAACATGGCTGTCTTGTCCAGCTTCGATAGACAATGATGCACCTATTCCTACTGTTATTTAATATGTCAAGGCTAGTTGATACCTGAGGCCTCCCAATTTCTGAGGAGAAAGCAAGGAGGACATGAGGGAAGGACTATGGGGGTAGCTGCATTTTTTGATGTAAAATTAATTAACTAATTAATTAATGAAAAAATCCTTTGACAAGATGCAACATCTCTGTGATAAAAGTCATGGGATGGCTAAGGTTGCCTAAGACATACCTTGACATAAGCACCAGATATGACAAATTTATAGTTAAAATCAATATAAAGGAGGAAAAAACCTTGAAACATTCTCATTAAGATTGGGAATTAGGAAAGGCCCTTCACTTTCTCCAATCCTACTTAATACAATGAAGTAAAGGAAAGAAATAAAAGAGATACAAATAGGAAAAGATATTAATTTGTTCCTATTTGCAGATTAAATGATACATCTTGTAAGACAACAAAGTTTCAGTCAAAAATTCTCAGAGATGATAAAGAAGTTTTGCAAAGTGGAAGGTTACAAAAATGACAAACCAAACACAAAAGCCTTCAAATTTGCAATATCACGCAAATTTGAAAAGAGCACAGAAAAAGAATCCGATTCAATATTGCTGCAAAAATAAAACGAAAACAAAAAACCCAAGAAACAAACAAAAAAACAACAGAAATAAACTAATAAAAACAAAAAGCGTTGACCAATATTAAGAGACTGTAAAAATAAATTGAGAAGACAGTCAAAGATGAAAAAAATCTTCTCATGTTCCTATATCAATAAAATTAATATTGTGAAAATAGTATTCCTACCAAAAGCAATCTACAGATTCAGTACAGTCCCTGTCAAGCTTCATGACCATTATTTGTAACAATATGAAAATACAGTCTTAAAATTTATAAGGAAACACAAATGTCAATGAGAACCACAGAAATCTTGAAGAAACCAGAACTGAGACCAGTATCTCTGTACCTGATTTCAAGTTATAAAACAGATTTTTAGTATTAAAAACAGCATGGAACTGGCTTAAATACGGACTTATAGATAAGTGAAGTTGATTTGAAGACACAGATTCAAATGTACCATAATATATCTAATTGAAATTTAGTGACAAGTACAAAATTATAGAGAAAAGATGTCATCTTCTACAAATGGTGCAAGAGACTTGGATACCAAATTGGCTAAGAATGAAACTATATTGTTTTCTCTCAAACTGCACAAAAGTCAGTTCCCTATACATAGCAATCTAAAACTTATTAGAGGAAAAAGATTTGGAATGTGCTTTAACATATGGGTTAGGAAGAGACATTCTGGCTACGATTCTAGTAGGGCAGGAAATAAGACTAACAATTAATAACTAAAATCTCAAAAAACTCAGGATTTTCTAGGCAGCAAAGATCATGACTATCAATTGAGGAAAAGGCAGCCTACAGAAAGTGAGGAAACATCTTTCTGTTAGGCACATAAAAAAGTAGTGTTTAGCACGTACGAAGGTCTATAAAAATACTAAATATCAAGAAAATACAATCAAAGTAGGATGTAGAGATAAACAGATAGTTCTCAGAAGAAATACAAATAGTTTTTAAACAGTTCAAAATACATGCAACTTCATTAGAGCTGAGAATTGTAGATTAAAACTACTTTATGTTTCCATTTCACTGAAGTCTCAATGGCCACCATAATAGATAAAAATGAGAAAAAATATTGGTGTATATGTAGAGAGATGAAAAGATTATATATACTGTTGGTTGAAGATTGAACTAATGTAGTCATTTGGAAATCAACCTAAGTATTTTCCATTAGTTGAGAAACAAGAATTATTTTGAGACCCACTCTCAGGCATACGCACAAATGAATTTATGTCCTACTATGGATATACATTCATGTTCATTGCTGGCCTATTTCACAATGCCTAGTAAATGAAAACAACCTACATTAACATCAATTGCTGAGCAGATAATGAAAATATTGTACATTTACAAAGTGGGAATCTATTTCATTGAAAAGAAAATCAAATAATAAAATTTTCAGGTAAATTGAAAAACAGGGAAATGTAATCTATGAGGTAAATCGGGACCAAGAAGAAAAATAACATGTGACTTCTCTTAGGTCAATTCTATGACACTTAGGTTCCATGTCTTTTACTTGGAGTATGTACGGACACCAGGACACTAACATTATGCAGAAAGATTATGAGTTAGGCAATATGGCAGGAAAATATAGGAAAAGTAACATCAGGGAGGGACAATACTAGGGGTAGAGAGGCATAACCAGTAAGATATTCTGGGATATAGTGTAGCAAAGGGAAGCAAGAGAAAATTAAACCATGGCAATGTGCAAAGTGCTTGTACATGTGTGTGCATGTGTGTGTGTCTGGGGGGGGGGGTTACAGCAAATGAAACCAACTATCAAGTAATAAAAATCTAGGAGATTCTCCAAGCAAAATATAGTATCATTAATACTGTTAGGGACTGGTGCTTTCCTAAGGCATGAATCTCAACTTGGGCCTGTTATCTGTTAGACATTCCTGCAATCTGCTTTCTCTAACATGCCTACATTGTAGAAAGGATAAATTTGTGGTTGAGGATTTTGTGGGTTTGTTGGTGTCTCTATCAGTCCCCTTGGGTCCCTGACCAGCTACAGGAGGAAGCACCTTCAGGTTCCATATCCCCAGTTTAGTTAGTAAAAACAAAGGTCCCCCCCCCCTTGATTTTGGATGCTTCCCTTATCTCAGGTCACTTTTTCATCCTGAAGATGCTCCCAAACTCCTTATCCCTGTCAGTTGCAGATTTCCATTCATTTTCTTGACTATCTAGCCTTCCCCCCCGACCCTGTCCTCTACACCTGATCCTGAATCCTCTAGTCCCATTGCTATTCCCCCTCCCTCAGTTCCCTTCCTGCCTTTTATTACTATATTATCCCCCCTTCTAAGTGAGATTCAAACTTCCTCGCTTGAGCATTCCTTCTTGTTTAGCTTCTTTGGGATGGTACCACTATTTTATGGTTAACATTATTAGCGACTACATACCATGCATATTTTGGGACAAGGTTACCTCACACAAGATGATATTCCCAGGTTCCATCCATTTAGCCTCAAAATTCATTAGGTCTTGGTTTTTAAGAGTTGAATAGTAATACATTGTGTAGATGTACCACATTTTTTACGCATTCTTCAGTCGAGAGACAGCTAGGTTGTTTCCAGTTTCTGGCTATTATGAATAAAGCTGCTATAGATATAGTTGAGCAAGTGTATCTGTGAGATGTTAGAGCATCTTTTGGATTCATACTCAGAACTGGTATAGCTGGGTCTTGAGGTAGAACTATTCACAGTTTTCTGAGAAAATGCCAAATTGATTTCTAAAGTGGTTGTGCAATTTTGCATTCCCACCAGCAATGAATTATTCCCCTTGCTCCAAATACCTGCCAGCACGTGCTAGCTCTTGAGTTATTACATTGACTACGGTTTGTTCTAAACTTTTTACATTAGCTCTCTATCAGGTGTAGGGTTGGTGAAGATCTTTTCTCAATCTGTGGGTTGCCTCTTTGTCCTATTGACAGTGTCCTTTGCCTTACAAAAGCTTTACAGTTTCATGAGATCCCACTTAACATTGTTGGTTTTAAATCCTGAGCCCTTATTGACAAATTCAGGAACTTGTCACCTTTACCAATGCATTCAACGTTATTTCCCACTTTCTCTTCTATGAGAATTAGTGTAGCTGGTATTATGTTGATGCCCTGGATCCACTTGGACTTGAGTTTTGTCCAAGAGGGATAAGTATGAATCTATTGTCATTCTTCAACATAAAGACATTCTATTAGTTCAGCACTGTTTATTGAAGATGCTTTTATTTTTTCCAATGTATTGTTTTGACTTCTTTATCAAATTCAAGTATCCATAGGTAGCTGGTTTATTTCTGGGTCTTATTTCTGAGTTTATTCTATTGATCAATTTGTATATTTCTGTACCAATACCATGCATTTTTGTCATTATCTCTCTGTAGTAGTGCTTGACTTTAGGAATAGTGATTCCACCAGACACTCTTTTATTGTTCAGGATTTTTGAGGTGATTCTGGGTTTTTTATTTTTACATCTGAGTTTGAGACTTGCTGTTTCAAGGTCTATAAAAAATTATTATTATGTTGGAATTTTGATGGTAATTGCAACGAATCTGTAGACAGCTTTTGGGAAGGTGGCCATTTTCTCTATGTTAATCCTGCCTATCCATGGGCATGGGAGACCTTTCCATCTTCTGAGATCTTTTTCAATTTCTTTCTTCAGACACTTGAAGTTCTTGTAATACAGACCTTTCACTTCCTTGGTTAGAGTTACACCAAGGTATTTTATATTGTTCATGGCTAATGTAAAACATGTTATTTCCTTAATTTCTTTCTTGTCCTGTTTTTTTATTTGTAAAGAGGGTAACTACTGAATTTTTTAATTAATTTATATCCAGCTACATTGCTTTAGGTGTTTATCACTTCTAGGAATTCTATATTTGAATTTTTGGGTTGCTTATGTATACAATAATATTACCTGCAAATAGTGATACTTTGACTTCTCCCTTTACAATTTGTATTCCCTTGATGTTCTTTACTTGTCTTATTGCTCAAGCTAAAACTTCAAATTATTATATTGAATAGTTGGGGTGGGAGTGGGCAGTCTTGTCTTGTCCCTAATTGCAGTGGGATTGCTTCATATTTCTCTTTGTTAATTTTGATGTTGGCTATTGGTGTGTCATATATTGATTTGGCTATGGTTATTTATGTGCCCTGTATCCCTAATTTCTCTAATACTTTTAATATGAGGAGGTGTTTTATTTTATCAAAGGCTTTTTTCAGTGTCTCATGAGATAATGTTTTATTTGTTTGTTTATATGGTAGATAATATTGATGGATTTTTGACTATTGAACCATCCCTACTTTATCTGGATGGATGATGTTTTTGATGTGCTCCTGGATTCAACTTGTGAATATTTATTATTTTTTTACATCAATGTTCATAAAGAAATCTATCTGATGTTCTCTTTCTTTGTTGACTATTTTGTGGTTAAGGTATCAGGGTGACTGTGGCATCACAGAGTGATTTTGGCAGTGTTCTTTCTGTTTCTACGTTGTGGAAGACTTTGAGGAGTTTGGAATTAGGTCATCTTTGAAATTCTGGTAGAATTTTGCATTAAAACCATCTAGCCATGTTTTTATTTGGAAGGCTTGAATTACTGTTTCCATTTCTTTAGAGGTTATGGGGCTGTTGAAGTAGTTTACCTGACCATGATTTAACTTTGGGAAATGGTATCTGTCTAGAAAATTTTCCATTTCATTAAGATTTTCCGATTTCATGGAGTAAAGTTTTTTGAAGTAAAACCTAATGATTCCTAGAATTTCATCTTTACCAATTATTATGTCTCCAATTTCATTACAGATTTTGTTTATCTGGATACTGTTTCTCTGTCTCTTGGTAAATTTGGCTAAGGGTGTGTCTATCTTACTGATTTTTTTTTAAGATTTATTTATTATTATATGTAAGTACACTGTAGCTGTCTTCAGACGCACCAGAAGAGGGCATTGGATCTCATTATGGGTACTTGTGAGCTACCATGCAGTTGCTGGGATTTGAACACATGACCTTTGGAAGAGCAGACAGTGCTCTTATTCACTGAGACATCTCACCAGCCCTAAAGATTTTTTGTTTGTTTGTTTGTTTGAGACAGGGTTTCTCTGTGTAGCTGTCCTAGAACTCACTCTGTAGACCAGGCTGGCCTCCACCTCAGAAATCTGCCTGCCTCTGCCTCCCAAGGGATTAAAGGCATGTGCCACCACCACCTAGCTTATCTTACTGATTTTATTAAAAAAACAAAACAAAACAAAAAAAAACAAAAAAAAAAACAAAAAAAAAACAGGTTTTGATTTCATTGAATTTTGTATTCTTTTCTTTGTTTCTCACTGATTTATTTCAGCCCTGATTTTTTTTTCTGCATTCTGTTCCTCTTTGGTGTGGTTGCTTCTTTTTTTGCCCTAGATCTTTCAGTTGTACTTTCAAATTGGTGATATTATAATTTTCTAATTTCTTAATGGAAGCACTTAGTACTATGAACTTTCCTCTTAGCACTGCTTTCTTTATGTCCCAAAAAAAATGAGCATGTTTTGCCTTTATTTTCATTGAATTCTAGAAAGTAATTTCTTTTTTCCTTTCTTCCTTTCTCTTTCTTCTATCCTTCCTTTCTTCCTCTTTCCTTCCTTCCTTTCTCTTTCTTTCTCTTTCTTTCTTTCTTTCTTTCTTTCTTTCTTTCTTTCTTTCTTTCTTTCTTTCTTTCTTTCTTGCTTTCTTTCTTCCCCAAGGCAGAGATTATTGAACAGAGAGTTGTTTAGTTTCCATGAGTATGTAGGCTTTCCAGTGTTTCTGTTGTTGAAACCCAGCTTTAATTCATGGTGATCTGACAAGTTTCAAGGTGTTATTTTAATTTTCTTGCATCTGTTGAGGCTTGTTTTGTGACTAACTGTATGTTTGTTTTTGAAAAAGAATCGGTGAGGTGCTGAGAAGAAGGTCTATTCTTTAGTGTTTGGGAGAAATATTTTATAGATGACAGTTAAGTCCATTTGATTCACAATCTCTATTAGTTTCATTGTTTTTCTGTTTAGTTTTTTATTGGATTTCATGTCAGCTGGTGAGAGCAGAGTGTTACAGTCTCCCACTACTAATGTGTAAAGCTCAATATGTAATATAAGCTTTAGCAATATTTCTTTTATAAATATGGATGTCTTTATATTTGGGGCATAGTTGTTCAGAATTGAGATTATCTTTTTGGTAGATTTTTCCTTTGATGATTATGTAATGTCCTTCCCTGTCTTTTTATTAATTTTGGTTGAATGTCTATTTTCTAGATAGTAGGATGGCTACTCCAGGTTAGTTCTTGGGTCCATTTGCTTGAAGAACTTTTCTCTAGTCCTTTACTCTGAGGTAATGTCTATCTTTATGGCTGAGGTGTGCTTCTTGTATACAGCAGAATGATGGATTCTGTTTTTGTATCTATTCTGTTAGCCTGTGTCTTTTTCACTTGGGAATTGAATCCATTAATGTTAAAAGATATTGAAAATCAGTGGTTCTTACTTTCTGTTATTTTGATGTTGGTGATTTTATTGTGTAGGTGTCTGAGTGTGTGTGTGAACCTTGATTTGGCTGGTATGGATTTACTTATTTCCCATGTTTTCTTGGATGTAGTTATCCTTCTTGGGTGGGTGTTTCCATGTAGTATTTTCTGTAATGCTGGCTATCTGGATAGATCTTGTTTGAATTTGAATTTTTCTTAAAAGATCTTATTGTCTCCCTCTGTGAAGATTGAGAATTTTGCAAGTTATAGTCATCTAGGTAAGCACTTGTGGTTTCTTTCAGGTTGCAGCATAACTCTTCAGGCTCTTATAGCTTCTAGACTCTCTGTTGAGAAGTTGGGTGTAATTCTGACAGGTCTGATTTTGAATGTTAACTGACCTTTTCCCCTATCTGCTTTTAATAATCTTTCTTTTTTTCTGTAGGTTTTCTGTTTTATTACTTGGTGCCAGGAGGATTTTCCTTTCTGGTCCACTGTAGCTGGTGTTTTTTAAGGCTTTTGTACATTTATGGTCATCCCTTCAATTTGGTTGGGAAAGTTTTCTTCTATGAGTTTTGTTAAGAATATTTACTGGACCTTAGAGCTGCAACTCTTTACTTTCTTCTATTCCTCTTTTTCTTACATTAAGATTTTTCATGATATCCCAAATTTCCTGGATGTTTTGTATAAGGAATTTTTTTTATTCTTTAATCTTTTTGTACATTCCAGTCATTATCCCCCTACTGTTCAACCCTCTGATAGATCCTCATTCCATTCCTCCTCCCCCTTCTCTCTCCTTACTCCCCACCCCCACCCCATTAGAACTCCCTGGGGCTTCAAATCTTTCTGAGGATTAGGTGCATCTTCTCTCACTGAGACCAGACCAAGCAGTCTTCTGCTATATATGTGTTGGTGACTTCATACCAGCTAGTGTATGCTGCCTGGTTGATGGCTCAGTGTCTGAGAGATCTCAGAGATCCAGGTTAGTTGATACTACTAGTCTTCTTAAAAGGTTGCCCTCCTCCTCAGCTTTTTCCAGCTTTTCTGTAATTCAACCACAGCGGCCCCTAGCTTCTGTCCATTGGTTTCACATAAATATCTGCATCTGACTCTTTTAGCTGCATGTTTGGGCCTCTTGGAGAGCAGCCATGCTAGGCTCCTGTCAGAAAGTACGACATAGCATCAGTAATTGTGCTAGTATTAGCCTTGGGGCCTCTGCTTGAGTTGGACCTCAATTTGGACTGGTTCCTGGACAACAGGTCACTGCTGTGTCAGGAATTTTTTTTTAGATTTAACAGTTTCTTTGACTGAGGCATCATTTTCTTCCATTGTATCTTCTACCCCTGATATTCTTTCTTCCAGCTCCTACATTCTGTTGGTGATGCTTGTATCTGTTGTTCCTGTTCTCTTCTCTAGGGTTTCTGTCTCCGAAATTTCCTCATTTTGTGTTTTCTTTATTGCTTTTATTTCCAATTTTAGGCCTTGCACAGTTTTATGTATTTCCTTCACCCATTTAATTGTATTTTCCTTTATGTCTCTAAGGAATTTATTTGTTTCCTCTTTACAAACTGCTATCTGTTGGAATGTATTTTCTTGTATTTCTTCAATGGATTTTATTCATTTTATCTTGAAAAGCACCTCTATTATCTTTATAAGACTGGATTTAAGTTCATTTTCTTCTGTTTTGGTTGTGTTAACACTTGCTGTAGTGGGTTAGCTGTGCTTTGGAGGAGTCATATTGACCTAGCTTTGATTAATTGTGTTATTTTGAGGGCCTTTAGCCTTCTGGATGGTTTTTGGTCCCTGGATATTTTTTGTTGTAGTAGGTATTGGGAGGGGGGTGAACCTCAATATTCCTGCTGTAGCAGGCCTCTGATGGATATCCTTGGGTTGAATGCTTCTGGACCAGCAGTTCTGTCTGGTTCAGGAGCCTCAGGTTCAGTGAAGGTAGGAATAGAGGTGCCAGGAAAATGGAGGTCTCCTTGGGATGACAGGCTGCTCAGGGAAGCTTGGCTTGGTCCAGATGGTAAAGAGAGCAGGGAGATTGGGTTGGGAGGGGAAACGTACCTGTATGATTCAGGAGTCGGAAAGTGGAGGTACCCTAGGATAGCAGCCAGCTCAGGGCTCCTTGGCTTCTCAAAGAGCAGAGAAGATGAGTAGGGAAAGGAAAACTTACTTCTATGATTCAGAAGCCTAATGGTGGTAGAGCAGAGGCAGAGGGAGAGTGGAGTTTCCCCTGGGATGTCAGGCCTCTCAGGAAAGCTTGGCTTGGTCCAGAAGACTTAGAGACCAGGGAAGTTGGGTGGGCCACTGAAAGCTTACCTGTATGGTTCTAAGACTCTGACCCACTGGGAGGACCCCTCACAACTTTTTTATTAGTGAACTACAGTATCAACATTGTCAGGACATGCCTACATGTATATCAACAGCACAACTATTATTGGGAAAACAAAGCCAATCAACCAAACAAAAAAAACAAAAAAAAAACAAAACAAAACTGGCTTCTCTCTTATTGAATATGACATCTACATTATAGGAGTGAACTTATACCTGGTAATATATAACCCTGGTCAACAATATATATTTCTACTATGGGGCTTGGTTAGAATAGTTGTCTACATAAACTGACAGGTACATATTAATATGCTGGTATATTATAAAGTACTGGGACAAATAATAAATTAACTGGCAGTTTTACTACTGACATAAAAGACTACTCCCAGCCATAATCAAATAATATACTTTTTGAGTTGTATAGTAATGATCCAGAGACATAGTGATTCTAAAGTTGGCATGGTAGAGCTGAAAGCTCAACACTAAATGAGAAATTCATATCTGCCCCTGTATGCTTCAGGTAACATTTCAGAAGGAGTATAAAGAGTATGAGGCAGAAGGTGACTAGAATTATTGGAAAAATGACAGCTACTAGGAAAGATACAACTATTCCAATCACTAATGTCTATTGTCATTGGAACTGTGCAATATGGAACCTGTCAGCAGTCATTCAAAGAGGGGAGCAACATTCATGGGACCTCAGTTATATATGTACAAGTGAGACTAGCAGGTGCCAAGGAATAGTTTCAAACCCATGTTCAAAAAGATAACTCTGGTTACTTTAATGGGCCAAAAATTAATATGGAAAGGATATTAGTACAAATAAAAAGGTCTGGCAAGGTAAGAGTGAGACAAGAGAAGGTTGGGAGAATAAAGTAATAACAATATATTTTATACATGCATTATTTGTCAAAGATTATAAAAGTAAACTTGTCTTTTCAGAACAAATGGACTGACATCTGTTTGGTGAGTATGTATTAGCATGATTATAGAAATGTAGCAAGCACCCTGGTCTAATAAAATAGTATAAAATAAATGAAAAAAGACACAGAGGAATTGCTTGTGAATTTCTTCATGTAATAAAGCACTAAAGCATTCATCACATTCCCTAAGACCACATAATAGTACATATATTTTAGACTATGCATAATTCTAGAATTCGTATATTTAAAAAATTTAAAAAAGATTTCTAGTGTCCAGAAGTTTAAGACATTGACAAACTCTTAATTTTTTAATTTTTAGAAGAAAATATAAGTCAAATATACGGGGAATCCCTTAATTATATAACCAGTGGTCCAAGTATATTGCTCTGTTTCTGATGTGTATTCTCAATAGAGTCAGGAAGTTAACAGTTATGATGTGCAGTTAACTGCCTATCTGACCAGATGGATGTACACTATTGTGCTATAGTGACATTTGTCCTGAATGGCAGCATATTTGATTTGCAATTTGTTAATTCTTTCTTCCTTAGACATATATAATTAAATAAAAATTGTAAAGATGTTGGTGAATAAAAATAACTATGTGTCATAACTGATCTTGCTAAGACTCAGTCCCTGTACATGTTTGTATATTTATATTTACATATGTCTGAATAGATCCTTTTTTATATGAATCATGAAAACAAAGTACTCTCAACTATTTATTAATGAACAATTTCATATTCATTAAAATAATCACAAATGTATAGTAAGACATATTATCTAAGAATCATTTCTAATGTGGTGACCTTTAGATGGATATAAAAGAGTGATTTCTGACTTCCCCTTTTTTCAGTTTGAATTGGATAAATATTTTATTATGAAATAGATAAAATTCTTTAATAAAAATAAATTGCACATCAAGATCATACTTATAGCATCTAGTGAAAAGAAATTAAAGCACAAATTGTAAAAGAAGAAATGATCATGGCATATGTTTGCATAAGTAGGTGCCAGGACTGAATACAAGTTGACTGTATCTTTTTCATCTGTTAGATGGAAGGAAATTTGGCTTGTTCTACCAAAAGATAAAGTTTTTCATTAAGTGAATCAAGATGGCAGCAAATACCAGTCCAAGACAAAATTTGTGTTATAACTCTTTTCCCAGAGAATTATGCAAAGATATATATTAGAAGGGAATTTATATATATGTATGTATATATATATATATATGCCATTTTCATTTGTTTTGACGCTGTGTCCTTATTCATTTTGCTATTAAAAATGTCTTTTTATGATACAATATAAAACCTTACATTTCTGTATTTCCCACTGCAAGGCTTATGCCATTTTTAGTCTAGCACCAACTAGAAATGCCACTTTTGACCTTTTCTGTCTCTCCTTTCCAAATTTAAGATTGCTTCTCATGGTAATAACTAAATGAGTTAGGTAGAATCATGCATAATTTTAATTTTATTTTATTGTTTGAAATTAAAATATATTTATACTCCCTCCTTTCTTCTTTCCCCAAAACCACTCTTATATACATCATGTCTCACTTTCATATACATGATCTCTTTTTCGTTGAATTAATTTTATATTTAGCTTATGTGGGCAAAAAGTAGGAACATTTGGAATTGTGACAGTAAATGACAAAAATATCAAAGAATATATGCATGTAGATATGTTCTATAAATCACTATAGTTGGTATTCAAAATTTTTAAAAACACATAAAAATAAAGTGATAAGGTCATGTGTTAAGAACCAAGACATACAATATAGTAGAGAAATAAGTTATAGAATTGAGATAGTTTTATTATCATGACTCCGGGAAAGACAGGAAACTTGGTGACAATAACTCAAGAGAAACAACATTGTGAGTTGGAATCTGAATCTATAAGATAATATTCTGACAAGTATGAAACAATGAAGAAAAATCTCTGCCTGAAATAAGTTGAAATGGATGTAACAGATCTCAAAAAAATTTACACAGAATGCATTAGGTGTATTTTATATAAAAACAACAAACAAACAAACAAACAAAACATGCTAGGGCCAGTAGGATGTCTCAGTATATAGAAGCAATTCTTACACATGTCTAATAACTTGAATCCAATATCAGGGTTCCAGGTTATCAAACTGTGGGCAGTAAAGAATTGACTTCCTATGTTTTTCCTTTTACCTTCATGCACACCATACATACATGCACAAATACACACAAACCCTTCCTACACACACACCAGAATAAATAAATACTCATATAAAGAGAATCTTCTGTTTTCTTCCTTTCATTTCTCCTCATTTTAGTCACTCCTTAGTCAGCTTTTTGTATATCTTGGGGCTACATTGTAAAGGAAATGTAAATGGTTTCTGAATTGCAAACAAATCCAGATGAGCAACCACAATATCTATTTATCTATTTGATTAAGAGATTAAAGTCTGTATATTGTTATATAATATTCCTAAAAAATAATAAAACACTACCTTCTGTGATTTATCATAATTTTCTTTCTTCACCAAGTCTCTATGTACGTATACTGATATAGTAATTTTTATTTTCTTTACAGACTATTAAATAGATTTGTGGATTTGAGTATGTCAGCAGAAATAATTTTAAATAAAGTATTTTGTTATGTCTGACTAGTTGTATATACTTTAAGATGTATTTGAGAGAATTGTTTCCTGTGATGGAAGTAATGTTGTATTCTAATCTTATTGCAGCTACATTTCTTACAATTCAGTGTCTTCTTTCCATGACATTGAATACACAGATTAAAGTTTGAAGTGTGTCTTGGATTTCTTACACCTAAGTATGAATTCAGCCTTGTGTGTTCTATTGTATCACACACTCCTGTTGGATGCAGCTTCCCATACTGAAACATTGTCTCCCTTGTCTTCTATGTGTGTCTGAGTCTTAGTTCATGCTATTTTGATTCTCTTAAAATATTATACCATTCTTTTCTATTATCTTTCACTTCATTTTGGTCATTAAGGATTATATATCCATAACTGAAACCAAGTCATATCATTTTGCAACAATCTCTTGTCATTTTCTTCCCAATTATAATTATTTGAATGTATTTCCTGCTGTCTTGGATTTGATTAGCCTTGTTACTCATTTCCTAGCTATTGCTTTCAATTTGATTTTCTATTCTCTGGCTGTAATATGACTTTACAATGTAGTTTTTCTACCCTGATTTGGGTATTTGATATCTATTCATGTTTGTTATCATTCATATGCATAACTGTGTTGGTATGTAATGCTATGTCTTCTAAAGGAAATTGTTTAGCTTTCATTTATGCCCTTTCATATTTATTTACTTGTAACTGGCTTTGACAGAAATGATATTTTGAAGGCTTTTCTTCTAGTTCCACAAATTTTTCACAGTGTTTTGAGTGCGTTATGCTTATTAAATTTGTACAATACATTTCTAGTCAAAGTTTCATTATGTGACTTACAAACTTATTTTTTGTTTTTTTTTTGAGCTGATTCAGCACAAGATGTCAGTGTACTTATTGAACATTCATACATCAAATACACAAACATGCCTAGATTATAGTTAGTAAAATAGCCTAATTTCATAAATGTCAATGTCAGAAAATTTAATTAGAATCTTATATCAGAACCTCATCATTAGCTCATGTTGTTATGGACTTCCTAAGAGTTAATGCAGAATAATCTAGATGTTTTCATACGATTAATATTTTGAAATCATAATATAATTGCCTCATTTCCTCCTCTTCTTTATATATTCATCTCTTCCTCCACATATCCCTTCTTGCTCATTCTCGAAGTCATGGGCTTTTTTTGCTTTGACTGAGGCTTCAATCTTAAACATACAACTATAGGGCGCTAAGGAAATCTGAGAATGGGGGAAATAATTTTACCAGGGAACAGCTCACCACCTGGTTATCCAATACTATAAATATATTATCCTATATAACAGAAATACCAGTTTTACTTAATTCTATATAAACATGGATTTGAGGACAAAAGTGTATGACTTCTTGCAATTTGCCCTTTCCAATCAGCTTCTCTATGTCTGTGAGTTTCTATATGCAACCTATGTGCTGGTTTGTTCGTGTACTTTTCCCTGATGTAGGTAGCCCATGTTTGCTAATATGTGTGTGAGTATATTCATGCCAATGTCTATGTGCTTAGCAGACTGTGTGCTGGAGAATAATTTTTGTCGTATTTGTTTATGTCTCCTTATGGTCTCTTCATTCTCCCAAGTTTCCTTCTTTGCTTCTCTCCCAGTATCAGTGCCTAGCCTTTACTTGGTACCTTTACTCGGAGACAGACATGCTTCAGGAAAACTATATAATCAATATGGAGCTGCAGGTAAACAGAGTCACAGACAGGACCTGCTCTCACACCATGGTAATGCTTCTTTAAAGAAAAGAGGAAAGGCTAAAGGGATGTTTCACAACCATGGTTCACACACATGGTTCACATCATAATGAGGTAGTTTTGTTATGGAGCACTGATACAAAAAGCCATGTATGGCAGTACATACCAGCAATACCAGCACTGAGGTCATGTAGACAGATGGGTCCCAGCATCTTGCTTACCTGCCAGTCTAGCTGAACCAGCAAGATTCATAGTTAGTGAAAGACACAGTCTCAAAAAAATCATGAGATGAGTGATATGAGAAGACCCAAAGTTGACTTCTGGATTCAGTAAGTACATGCATGTACACCCACAGGAATAGATTAAATACATTTTAATTAAATAAAAATGTATTAATTTTTTTTACCTCCATGAATAAAACCACACAAATATGGTTTTATTTATTTAAGGGTGAATTATTACTAAAAGTACTCCAAGACACAGACACCTCTTATAGGAAGCCCCAAATTCCACACTTTAGTTTTCTGGACTCCTCAGCTATAAGA
>NW_022196897.1:85529119-85545702 GCF_008632895.1 Mastomys coucha
AAAAAAAAAAAAAAAAAAAGGACACAACTCAACTTAAACACTGTAAATTTAAATTAACATAAAAGCATATTTGTCTCAGTTGCTGTTATTACAAAATATGTTACTGTCCAACAAAAAGTTAAAAGGAATTCACAAATTGTCTAAAGAGAAAAATCAAGACTTAGAACCATATATATATATGTATATATGCAGCTATTTAAATTATCTGAGAGGAAATTTCAAATAGCAATAGTTAATATGTTAGAAACTCAATGAAAACAGACAGCATTCAAAAACAGATGGAGGATGTAAACAGAGAAATGGAAATTCAAAGTGCTGAAGTTGAATATATCTGATTACACAACCTTACCACCAAATTGGCTGTGCAAATTTGCATAATGGTATCTAGAAAAAATAAGCAATATTGATAAGGACGTTGCTGATATTTTCTTTACTACAGTTCAGTAGGTAATATCATTTTACCCTTTTGACAAGTATAAAACCAATTTCTATCAGGGGTACACAGATACATCTGAGCATAATTCAAACTAAATCCTGATATGGTTACTAATTCCACCTGTTTCACAATAAAGAGATGTATGTGTACTTAAGCTGTAAGTATCCACAGTTAGATATTTAATATATTTTTACAATAAACCTGAAATTGCAAGCACACTTACTTAATCTATAGTATAACAAGAAATCAGTTTTCTACACACATTATGGGAAACATTAAGGAAAGGCCACAAATCTGCAATTAGATTTTTAAAAATTACTGCCTGCAAAACTTTCCATGATTTTTTTTAGATAAAAATTTCAAAGGCATTAAATTTCTCACCTATAAAAGAAGCATAGAAATTGTTATAATGATTAAGAGAAATAATAAGTGGTGATGCTTTGTTATCTTTCCAAAGTGGCTAGGTTTTTATTTCAACATTTCTTACACACAGTTATTTCCCTCCTAAATACTCAGGATTAAAGTAGCCCAGACAACATTTTGGACTTTTCTCATTCTTCACTTCAACCTGAAACTCCAGTGCAATCTTTTTAAATGTATGCAAGCATCTCCCTTCCTTTTTTCCTTCTCTTATGATTAGTTGCCTATAATTTCTTACCTAAAGCTATTTATTTTCTTTTATTTCTGGTTCTCTTGCATTAGCATTTACCTCCTTGTTTTTGTTTTTGTTTTTGTTTTTTTCTCAGAGATCAACCTTAACTCTTTCTAATACTGTACACATGTTCTCCTTAGCTCTTCTACCTGATTTCTCACTACTTAACTTACAAAAGGCAATTCTCACTCCTTTTATTTCTAAAGTCATTATATATACATGTATTCATCCATCTGTTTCCATCTAAACTCAATGAGTATTCATTTTATCCTTATATGACATTTTGACAATAGAGGTAGTGATCTGCATATGAATGTTGAGTAGATTGATGAGTCCACAATTCTTTGCTTGAAATCTACTAAACCTCCATTGATCTTCTGATGACTTTTCTCTCCACAATACTGGGTCATGAATCCTTCAAAGGCACTTGACTGTTTTAAAATTGGCTTTCAATATCATATGCTAGAGGATTCTTCTCTAATGACCTCAAATTTAGCTTTATTATCTCCTATATCCTTTTGTTCTCTACAGAAACTTTACCAATAAACCAATTTTATTACAACTAGCATTTGGTTTGGTTAGGATATCACATGCTTTGGTTAAGATATCACAGGCTTTGATCAACTGACGTAAACATGTCTGTATTGCCAAAAGCTGTATAGAACTAGGATGTGTGCACACTGTATAGAAGATGCAGAGCACAGCAGTGTGGTTTTGCTCTTGTTTGTTCATAATTAATTGCATTTTCCCAAAGTAACACACCAAAATTATTATTATTCATGATTATTAATCTTTAACATTTTCTTCCATTAAAAAATGTTTTTGAGCCTTGGATTGCTCCTACCTTTCTCTTTTGAGAGTTAAACATTTTATACTGCTTCTTATAGAATCTGGTAATTTTAGAATCTCAGTAAATCCGGTAAGAATAACAGTGGAGTGTCAGACCGGGTGGCACACACTTTTAATCTTAGCTCTCGGGAGACTACAGAAGGCACGTATCTGTAACTGTAAGTTCAAGTGCAGCCTGGTGTACAAAGAGTTTAAAGCCACCCAGAGCTAAATAATAATAGCAGGTATCAAAAAAGTCAATTAAAAAGAGCTACAATTAGACATAACTCCAGTCATTTGTCTCTTAGGTTCAAGGGAGCTTTACAAGGAAGAGCTTTAAGGGAAATAATTTCTTTAATAATAACAATAAAGTTTATAGTTTATAAAATTACCTGTTTTATCTATCTGTAAAATTTATTATATATGAAGTTCATTAAGGCATTTTGAAGTAAAACTCTGGTTTCATATGGAAAGAACTAAAACCTCTAATTATGGTTTAGGCAGCTGATCCATCAGAACATCCTCCTTAGTACCCGACAGTCCATAAACACTAATGCACTACCATTGTGCAAATTTAAACACTCAGAATTATTCTTATTTAAAATTCCTTGATATTGGCAATTAATGAGGATTCAGACCCAACTTGTCAACAAATTTCATGCTTTGTAAGTATTGAACATAACAAGTAGCTATGTTACTTTGTCTAGTCTAGAAACACTCTATACTAATCAAGGAAAAGAACCTCTAAATAGAATTATTTGTCACTCATTTGTAAAATTTTACAGTTGTGCAGATTGGAGAAAATCACAAACTGTTTTCTGTCTGCTGCATTAATGTATGAGCACTTATAAAAGCAGTCAGTAGAGGAACATCATTTAGGACAAGTATTCTAAAGTCATATGACTCATTCGCGAAAATTATATCATGGTATACAGACCCTGGAAAAATCTTCACTTACTCTGCTTTGAGTTTTATTTAGAACGCCTAAAATCTCTGCAATGTTATTCTGTCAGTAACATGGGCACCCATTTCTGCATGAATTCAGAGGATCTGGATAGGTTTTTGAGTTGATCCATGAAGCACTTCCACCTCAAGATGAAAGCCTTGCATGACCTTGGCTAGGATGCTAAAAGTAGAGCACACTACTTTGTATTCAGGTGCCACCTCCAGTATATTTACTTTTCTATGAATGGATGAGTTCATTTCCTCATTTCACTGTAATTATTATAAACTCTTTGCACAATCAAATCTCCCGCTGATTGTAATTTGATGAAGCAAAATGTCAGAAATATTAAATCAAGTCAAATTGTCACACCTTAGGAAAAAACATGTGCATAAACCACCTTTCCCTCTAGACCCCATATTTGCTAAGTTGATAAGTCAAGGCGTTTAGAAAAAGTATTATATTACTGAAATTGTGGTTGATGGATGTTGATGAGATCACACACTCTGTGTCTTTTCAAAGCCTTTTCAAAGTGTTTGTCCTCATCACACCTATGAATATGCAAGCTACCTTGAGGATGAGCTATAGAAGTTATTCACTGGTTATAAATCACTACAAATCGAATCGGAATGTCTCATGGTCATGTAGAAGGTGACTAGAAAGGAATCTGATTTCTACAGTTACTCAGTTTTCATGGCAATCTCTTCCCTCTGGTGGTATTCATATACAAAACTACAATTCTACTCGTCGTTCCTGTCAGGATGTAGGTGCTCCTTCTGTTTCTCTTAATTCACTTTGTCTTTAATACTCCACTGTTGTAATAATCACGTGTCATCTACAAAAAGGAAGTGAAATTATGGAGGCCAGTTACTTCTAGTTATTTTGTAATTCCCTTTTAAAATTGAATGCTTGTAAACATTAGAATTTTACACAGGGTGGAATATCATATTTCAATTTATGTATATATTATTTAATTCTTAAATAAAATTAAATAGAAATGTCTCTCCAAATACTTATCATTTCTTTATGATCCAAACTATGCCAAACTTTACTCCCTAGTTTTGAAACATGTAGTGCTTTATTGTTATACAAAGCAGTACTTGTCTACTAGGCAATCATACACTAAGACTTTTGGAATTTGTCTAATTGTAAGCTTGAGTCCTAATATGGCTTTTCCTTAGGTGTTTTACTAATATCAGAGAAAATATCTGCATAGTTCACAGGACTTCATCCTGATTTCCTCAGTAGATGAAGCCTTAAATAGTAATTTATAGCCCCTTTTGTTCTTATGATACTATTTCATAAATCTTACTGTATGCATTGTGTTTTTGTTGTTGCTGAGGAGTTAATGCCTGAACGCTGTATCTACATCACTTGTGCACTTTCATCTCCCTGACAACTGCTCCTATGTGCTCCACCTCCCACATTAATAACATATTCTTAACTGTTATTTTTATTAAGTATATACTTTTATGTATTTCAGCAGTAGAAAAAATGATTTACATAACTCGATGTTTGATATAAACACTAAAAAGTTTAATATATTAGCATTTAAATAGCTCATGCAATAGTAATAATATAAATATATTACAAATTTATATAATTTTTATTCCATCTGGATTTATTTTCAGAAATTTTGATTATTGTACTCAGAAAGGCAAGAAGAATAACATAAATACAAACCTTTGTATTTCAGAAGCTGGGCTCTGTGGATCCTGTAGTCCCAGATACTGGGAAGCTATAGCAGAAGATGAGGAGTTCCTGGTTTTCTGTTACAGTGTAGCAAGTTCAAGACTAGGTTATGTTACATGTGATCCTGTCTCATAACAACAAACCAAACAAAACCATGAAATCTCCAACTTCATTCAAATATATACAATGAAAAATATAGTTACATGTTAATATATCCGTTACCTAAAATTTCCCTTAAATCAAATCTCTCCTCATTCTGTTATTTAGGAAATATTGCTTGGACCCTGTGGACACTAACTTCATTCCCTACTCAGTTAAAATAATAACATTCGATGACTGAAAATCTTGAGAATTACAAGTTTCTCTTTGATAGTAGAGAACTTTTTCTTTTGGTCTCCTGCCTTATTTTCAGGTATAATATACTTTTAAAATAATTAATTTTTTTTTCAAACATTGAAACTTGATAACTAAGCAAAATGAAATAGTACAATTTTTTTTGTAAAGAGTCCCTTAAATAAGTGCATTTTATGAGACGAATGCAAGCAGGAAATATATATTAGAATATGTTTATGGGGTTTTCCTTGTCCCTATAGTTTTCTCATGTGCAGTGCATGGTGACAATTGCTTCATAGTTCTTTTAAGAGATACTTTAACCAACCCTTCTCATAATTTATAAAGAGTCTTATTATAAACTATTTTATGTTAATATGGCTAGAAAGCGGCTTGCATTCCATTTTACAGTTGTTATATTTCCATGGGAATGTGTGAATTTGATGCCTCTTCTAATGCTAAGGAATATTTATATATTATCTTTTTTCTGTATTTGAAGAGACTCTTCTATTTTGTACACTGAGACACTTATTTCTTAGTTACCTATTTTGGCATTTGTTTAACAATCCCTCTTCTGTTATAGAATTTGAGCTTCCATTACCATACAGAATAAAAGGTGTCATCAGGAAGGATTTACTGAATCAACTTCAGTTCATAATGCATTTTCCCTTTTATACTGGCATTCAGTGAGGAGGGTATTTCATGTTTCACTGTAATAAGCATGTTTGTTCAAATAGTGGTGATAAACATTACTTGATTTGTTCAAAAGAAAAGAATTGGCAAAAGTTAATTTTTTAAAATATACAAATGGTCCTCATTTTCATGTCACAGAAAATTAGGTATGAAAATTATAGAGACTAAAAGTTTCACTAACTTACAAGAAATACTTACTACCCTTTTTCCTCTACCTTCAATAACTACCATGTTTGCTAGATACTGATATCTTGAAATGAAATATAACTTTCGAAATTTAAAAAGACAGGTAATTAAGCCAACTTCAAATGTAACTTTGTCCTCCCAAAGTCTTACATTCAGGAGAAAATTTCTTAGTTATCCATTAATCAGAATAATTTTTAACCAATTATCTAAAACATGTTTTCTTCTCTTTGCTGAGTATTTCAAAAACCTTCAGGCAATTAGCTTTTAGTTAAGGAGAACACACATGGAAGTGAGCTATCGGCTGCTGTACCAATGGTGTGCTTTCTCAGGACCAGAACAAGGGCAAAGATCTGAGAGATGAAGAATGAACAATAATTACTTCATAATTAGTAGGGAGTTTCTGCTTGTCCAATAGAGTCAGTAGAATCTAAAGATAATCCAGCAACCCACAGCACCACCAACCCACACTTCACATGCAGTGATTTCAGTTTCAGTAACCTCGGGCCTTCACCTTTTCTCTGTCCCACTCTTTACCCTGCTATGTCTTCTTTCACTCACTCTTCTGTTTTACCTTTGTCTTTACGTTTGTCTACTTTCACATCTTTTAATATGTTTCTATTCCAAATGATATCACAGTAACTAAAAATAAGTTGTCTAGGGCAATTTAATTTGAAAATTGAAATCATATTTAAAAGATATATGTTTATTTCATTTATATTACTATAATAAAACACCCAAAATAAAGGTACATACTGAAGAAAGGGTTTATTTTAGATGGATTTTTCAGATTACAGGCCATCATTTCAGGAGAGTCATAGTGGCGGAGGCTTGGCAAATCAGATTCGCATCACATCCACTGTCAATATCAAAGAAAGTAAATTTATGTACATAGAGTACTCAGCTAAATTTCTCCTGTACTGTATAGTCTGGCCCAAAATCTGGGAATGGGACACTCCAATTCTGGGGATGACCTTCATATTCAAATTTAAGCAAAGAATATAATCTCTAACAGATAGGGCCATAGATCAACCTTATGCAGAAAATTCATAAATTAGATTCGTCTTTTAGGGAATTCTTGGTTGTTTCAAATTAAGAATTAGATTAACTATTATGGGTAGAGAAAGCATTTATTGTCACTTGATATACAGGAATTAATTTATTTAATATTAATGGTAATACAGAAAATGTACTTCAATGTAAATCTAACATAAATCTCTAAATTAACTAATTCTGCTTTCAAATCCAAATTACAAGGAGATATTAAGTAAAAAGTTGATCTTCTTTCATAGTGCATATTGTTCAAAATATGAGATCATGCTGTCTCATGTTTTATGCTCTGGAATTACAGGTATGCACTACTGCAACCTTTCATAAATACATTTAAAAAGTTGAAGTTATTATTATGTCATGCTGTTAAAGTTAAATATTAATAATATTACCCACAAATTCAACAACCCAGAAATGATTGTTTATTTTAAGACAGAAGGGTTATTAATAGATTAACATTCTATTACAGACTCTGTGGTAAAAATGCCAGAAACATAATTTTGAAATTCTAGAATGAATAAGACATTAACTTTTGGAAGCGAGAAGAAATTAGGTACAACCTTTTTATGTACACACAAATTAGGGGAAAAAAAGCTCCTTGCAGAGAATAAAATCCATCAAAATAAGTTAGCTATGATTTCTTCTGTGTTGTAATGAAAAAATGAACAGTCACATTGGAAAGTTTCACTAGGCGAACAGTCTATGAAACAACTAGTGTGGATGGTGATCATTGAGCACCTAAAATTAGAGGACTAATGTTAAAATGGGCATTTAAAATATGAGCTCTAAAATATAGAGCTAAAATTCATTGTATAAAACTTCAAGATAACTGTGATATAAATTATTACTTTATAACCTTGATGTATGGATTATAGTTTAATTTACAAAGCAAATTCAAATTGAGGAGCTGTATTATAAGACTCAAATTATTAGATAGAATTATTCTCTTAGAGGATACTGATGAAAATCCAAAGCAATGCAGTTTCTTAGTAATAGCTACTGTATTATTGAATCACAGTGGTCTCAATTATTAGGGGGCAAAGTTGCAATGTAAGAAGTAAGTGTGGAACATGCTAAATCTACTTATTTTCATAAGTGCAAAGTTTTATTCCAAACTGAAAGGCAATTTAAAGAATAATGCCTCTGCTTTTCAAAAGATAACCATTTAGAGCCATGTTAATTATTCTCCTATTGAATGTCATCAATACCAAAATCAGGTTGCTCAAGGACACCAGTGCAGGAAATAGAAACAGTTAAGCAATTAATCTGACTTTCTTCTCATTAAGTTCTTATAATTACATTTTCAGAATTAAATGCATTGATGTGAGGGTCATGCCATTTCACTTAGGATAGTGAAAGTGACTTTCCTTTTAGAAGATGAGGACTCTTCTTATTGAAGATTATCATACTCTGTGAAACAATTATGAAAATGGTAGTCGCTCAAACTGCAAACACTAATGACTGATGGACTTCTGTATTCTCTGACATAATGAACTACATTTATACTTATAAGTTTCTAAAGTCAACACTCAAGTCATTGTTTATGTTAATGGATTAGGGTATATCTACAAACATATTCACAAGCCTCATATAACAGCCACAAATCTATTACAGTAATATTTATGGAACATAGTTATTTTGACATATTTGCACCTACAAGTATAAAATTAAAATCTGAGTTTCTTTTAATGCTTTCTAAGCATCTTACTATTTTTAAATTTTTTTGTTTGTTTTTGTTTTTCCCAGACAGGGTTTCTCTGTGTAACCCTGGCTGTCCTGGAACTCACTCCGTAGACCAGGCTGGCCTTGAACTCAGAAATCCACTTGCCACTGCCTCCCAAGTGCTGGAACTATAGGCATGCGCCACCAGCTCCCCGCGCATCTTATTATTTTTATCCTTGACAAACATTAAAACAAGATCACAAAAGTGTGGCTAGTAGCTTCCAGATAAGACTTGCTCAAGCAAAATTAGAACTCTATCAGAGCTGTTTTTGTTTGCTCGTTTTGTTGCTTGTTTGTTTGTTTGTTTTGTCAGACTGAGCTGTCAGCCCTATTGATATCCAATGGTTCCATAATAAAAATGCTTCTGAACATCCTACCAGGTGGTTAACAAGAACCTGACCATTATACAAACTGCTTGAAAAGTTTTATAGTGTAGGATTGAGAACCACTACTATAGATGGTAAAACAGGAGTGAAATATTTTCATTGTTTGTGTATCACTCATCTAATGGAAGGAATTTCAACACAATGAAAATAATTTCAGTGATTAGGGAAAAGTTGTCCTGTGGAAACAGTACTTATAGTGATACAGGTGCACATCAATTGAGTAATTAAGTTTATTACAAAATCCTGGAAGATTGTCAGAAGAGAACCCTTAAGCCAGATATATGTCTTCCATATCTTTGTCATTCCATCAAAATAACAGGTTTCTATTCCAAGGAAAAAACTGGAAATTTCACTAAGTAGAGAGTTTTTCTATATTACAGCATTATTTAAAGAGTGAGAACAAAGTGCAATAGTAATAAAGCAATAAACTATAGAGGGACAATATTAGTAAGTATAATATAAAGAGGATTATACTCTTGCTTACATGGAAATTCATCTGTCACTTGCTTATCTTTGCATTATGCCAGCTGGAATTTCTTCACAAACTGCCATGTCTTTAACAGGTTAGAATCATGCCACTGGCTGAATTCAAGCAATTTAATGCCAGGATACATAAAGCAAAAACGTTCAAACTATACAAACCAAACAGATGGCTGGTAGATTAATCTATAGGTTATACAACATAAGGTTGCTCTATGACAGTGTCAGAAGAGATCTAGGGATAATCACTAGAAATGTGAAGATGAAGATGCATGTGGAAGAGTAACAGGAAAGTCAGCATTAGGTTTCCATCATCAAACCATTTGAAACACATGATTTTTATGCATACCCCCTTTAAACAAAAGCAACTGAAAGAACAGAATTTTCCATCCATAAATAGGTGAAAATTGATACACTTGAAAATAGTTATACCATTGTTCCATGTACCTAACACAGTATTAAAATTAATGAGAAGGTCAAGTAGCAATTATAAATCTCATTATGATTACTGGAAAAAATCTTCATATGAATTTTTTTTATAATTTTAAGTTGTCACTATTGAATTCTTGTTTTTATTTTCACACTTTCAGTCATGTTAACTGTGTAATTAAAACTATATTACTTATAATTTACACCACAACTCAAATAATTTCTGAGACATTAAAATGATTGCTATGAACTTTTTCTAATGACCCTCTGTATATACCTATTATAACCACACATGTTATGCTGCTTATAGCTTGATATTATCATCTGAAGACATGTGGAAAAGGTATATATAATTTCACATCCTGCTGTTGTTTGAATAAGGCTTCAAATTCTCTTATCTTTGAATGCTGGATTTCCTCTTTAGTTGAGCTTTTTGTGATGCATTAGGAGGTTATGATCTTGTTAAAGTTGTTGTGTTACTGTTGCAGGGCTATGAGGTTTCAAGGACCATGTCAGACTCAGCACCATGCATGTCTGCTTCCAACCATGATGGCCATGGGCTAAACATCAAAAACTGTAATCAACCTCCAATTAAACACCTTCTTAAAGAGTTGGCTTTGTCATACTGTTTGTTCACAGAAATAAAAGAGTAATTAAGACATATATTAAAATAAGTTCACATTATTTCAGAGGTGACAGATATAATAAGACAATTTCCTAGTAATAAAATAAAAGTTAATGTGTTCTAAGGAAATTGATGTTGGTCTGGTGCTGCTATGTATTCAAATGCTAAATACTGGCCCCCGGGATCTGATTGCCCTCATGAGCAGATCTTCAAATACACCTAGTGGTACTTTGTAAGGTTTGCTCCGCAATTTAAATCTATTGATTAAATAAAAGTGGCTACAGCCAATGATTGAGGAGAATAAAGAGGAATACAGATGCGGATACTCAGCCAACCACTGGACTGAGCACTGGGAACCAAATGGAGGAGTTAGGGAAAGGACTGAAGGAGTTGAAGGTGTTTACAACCCCATAGGAAGAACAACAGTATCAACCAACCAGACTCGCCCTCCAGAGTTCTCAGGGACTAAACCACCAACCAGAGTACCCATAGCTTTCAAATGGTCTGTCAGTAGTATGTGGGTATTCTGAGCTTCGTTTTGGCTAATATTCCTTTCTCCACACCCTTGCCATCATCTGATGTCACCTAAGTTTTTGATCTTAGCCATTCTGACTGGTGTGAGATGGAATCTCAGAGTTGTTTTGATTTGTGTTTCCCTGATGAATAAGGATGTTGAACATTTCTTTAAGTGCTTCTCAGCCATCTGAAATTCCTCAGTTGAGAGTTCTCTGTTTAGCTCTGTACCCCATTTTTAGTAGGGTTATTTGGTTCTCTGGAGCCTACCTTCTTGAGTTATTTGTATATTTTGGATAATAGCCCTCTATCAGATGTACAAGATCACACCAAAGTGTGGATACTATAGTACTACTCAGTAGGGGGAAGAGAATAGTCTCTGGGAAGTAGAAGGAGAGGGGGATCTGGAAGGGAGAGAAGAGGGGAAAGAAAAAGGGGGGCAGATCAGATATGGGAGGAGAAGGGGGAGAATTACAGAGGGTCAGGAATTTGAATGTGTGTAACAGTGGGGGAAGGGAACTGGATGTAGCCTCTAGAAAATCCCAGATGTCAGGGGCCCAAGAGGTTCCCAGGACGCAAAAAGGAAGACTTTAGCTGAAATAAACAACAAAGGAGAGATATAACCTGTAGAGACCACATCCAATAGATAGGCATGGTGACCATTTGAGGGATAAGGCCACCATCCCACCTCAAAAATATTAATTCAGAATTCCTCCTATCAAAAGGAAATACAGGGACAAAGAGTAGAGCAGGAACTGAAGCAAAGACTATCCAGAGACTGCCCCACTTAGGGATCCATCCCATTTGCTGACACCAAATTCATTTACTATTCCTAATGCCAAGAAGTGCTTAATGACAGAGACCTGTATAGCTGTCCCAAGAGACACTCTGCCAGACCTCACTCTGCCAGACCTAGACCAATACAGATCTAGATGTACACAGCAAAACATTGGACTGAGTCCAGGGACTCCAATGGGGAAGTTATGACAAAAACTATAGGAGCTAAAGGCATTTCAACCTCATAGGAAGAACAACATCAACCAACCAGACAACCCTAGATCTCCCATGGACTAAACTACCAACTAAAATGTACACAAGGGGTACGCATGGCTCCAGCAGGATATGTAGCAGAGGATTGTTTGATCTGGCATCACTGGGACAGGAGCACCTTGGTCTTGTGGAGGCTTGATGACCCAGGATAGGGGAACTCTAAGCAGCTGAGGCAGGAGTGGGTGGGCAGGTGAGGGAGCACCCTCATAGAGACAAGGGTGATGGAGGAGGCGGTAGGAGGCATGTGGAGGGGAAACTGGAAAGGGCTATAACATTTGAAATTTAAACAGATAAAATATTCAATGTAAAAAAAAGAAAGAAAGAAAGAAAGAAAGAAAGAAAGAAAGAAAGAAAGAAAGAAAGAAAGGAAGAAAGAAAGAAAGAAAGAAAGAGGAGACTATCAGTTACCTGACTGGTAGTGACAAGTAAGCACTACCAGTAAGAGGAGGAAGGAGAGAGGAGGGAGGGCAGAAGAAGGAAGACAGAATATTTCCATTAATTCATTGTTTTTAATAGCTGAGTAGTACTCCATTGTGTAAATGGACCACATTGTGTATCCATTCCTCTGTTGAGGGACATCTGGGTTGTTTCCAGCTTCTGGCTAGAATAAATAAGGCTACTATGAATATAGTGGAGCATGTGTCCTTGTTATATGTTGGAGTATATTTCAGATATATACCCAGAAGTAGTATAGCTGGATCCTCAGGTAATACTATGTCCAATTTTCTGAGGAACTGCCAGACTGATTTCCACAGTGGTTGTACTAGCTTCCAATCCCACCAACAATGGAATAGTGTTCCACTGTCTTTCTTTTTCTGTTGTTGTTTATTTTTTGTTTTTGTTTTTGTTTTTTTGTTGTTGGTGGTGGTGGTGGGTGGTTGGTTGGTTGGTTTTTTGAGACAGGGTTTCTCTGTTTAGCCTTGGAACTCATTCTGTAGATCAAGCTGATCTTGTACTCAGAAATCTGCCTGCCTCTGCCTCACAAGTCCTGGGATTAAAGGTGTGCACCACCACTGCCGGGAAAGTGTTCCCCTTTTTTCACATCCTTGCCAGTATCTGCTGTCACCTGAGTTTTTGATCTTTGTCATTCTGACTGGTGTGAGGTGGAAGGAATCTCAAGCTTGGTTTCATTCTCATTTCCCTGATGATTAAAGAATTCATGAAATTTTTAGTTAAATGGATGGAATTTAAAAAATATCATCCTGAGTGAGGTAACCTAGTCACAAAAGAATACTCATGGCATGCACTCACTGATAAGTGGACATTAGTCCCAAATTTCAGAATACCCATGATACAATTAACAGACCACATGAAGCTCAAGAAGGAGGAAGACTAAAGTGTGGATGCTTCAGTCCTCTTTAGAAGGGGAAACGAAATACTCAAGGAAGGAAATAATCAGAGAACAAAGGAATAGCCATCCAGAGACTACCCAACCTGAGGATCCATTCCATATATAGACACCAAACCCAGACACTATGATGGATGCCAAGAAGTGCTAGCTGACAGGAACCTGATATATCTGTCTCCTGAGAGGCTCTGGCAGAGCTTGACAAATACAGAGGCAGATTCTATTAGCCAACCATTGGACTGAGCACAGGGTCCCGAATAGAAGAGTTAGAGAAAAGACTGAAGGAGCTGAAGGATTTTGCAAACCATAGGAAGAACAACAATATCAACCAACCAGTCCTTCTAGAGCTCCCAGGGACTAAACCACCAACCAAAGGATTCACATGGAGGGACCCATGGCTCCAACCAGATATGTATCAGAGAATGGCTTTGTCAGAGATCAATGGAAAGTGAGGCCCTTGGTCCTGTGAAGGCTCAATGCACCAATGTAGAGGAATGCCAGAGCAGGGTAGTGGATGGCAGGAGTGGATGGGTGTGTGGGAAGCACCCTCATAGAAGCAGGGAGAAGGAGGATGGGGATAGGAGATTTCTGGAGGGGAAACCAGGAAAGGGGATAACATTTGAAATGTAAATGAATAAAATATCCAATAAATATATGGGTGGATAGAAAGAAAAGGAATATCTCCATTAGACACGATGGACCAGGAACACATACCCAAATGATATGGACATTGAGGACATGCTGATGAAACAGAAATAACCCGGGAAGTCTCAAACTGCAAGTACTTAAGGAGCACAGCTGCGGAATTAACACTCTAGTGGTTAAAAAAAAAAAAATTAAATTAGGGGCAATTCCCCCAGTAATGTGCCGGGGATGATTATATAAATCTATATGGCCCTGCCTCAATTATTTGGAGGCTGTTGGTGTCATATTAATAACTAATAGAGTTTATTAAACTCCATTTACTGTAGATGAGTCTTTAATATGACAATATGAGGCAGTAATAACTGGTGAAATGAACATGGCAAACTAGAATAAGGTATTAGTATCCTAGTGATAGTAAGCGCCCAATGAGTAAAGTAATCAAGGGCCCACTTCACAGATCAAGTGTCTATATCCTAGTCCTAGGGGAGTGGAGGGTGCCACGGACTGGGTTTCTTGAGGGGTCCCTTGTTCCGCGGGACGATGGGTTCTGGCCAGGTGTGCACGGGATTCGGCTTTTTGACAAACAGACTCGACACGAGTGGTGTAAGATCTGAGTGTATTTCTCAAAAATGACATGAGACTTTTACAATCATTGCAAAAGAGAGATGAAAAAATCTGGCAGCTCAGTAGTCGAGGTACATCTGAGGCCACCTAAAACACACTAGGTCTAAAACAGCAGTCATCTCCTCTGGACTGGTGCAGCACCCCCGGGCTCCGAGTAGGTTCGGGCTGCATGGTCCTGGCTGGAGTCTTGGGTGCTGCAGGTGTGCCAGCCAGGAGGGTAGAGGCTTGAATCACAAATCCTCAGTGTTGAATCTTCAATGTTGAATGCTCGAATCTTCAATGTTCAATCTCTTGAATCTCAACTGGTGCTGCACCCCCCAGGCCCAAGCACTCCGGGCCCGGTGGGGGGAGTGCTACGGACTCCATGAATCTAAGTCCTAGTTCACCTAAGCTCTGGTTCTAGTACTGCTTGCTGCTGAATCTAGAATGCTCAATGTTGCTGTCTCTCACACACACATACACTCTCAGATTAAGGTCCCGCCCATCCTAGGTAAAACACCCACTAAGATAATCTTTTGGGGAAGTAGAGACAGTCTCTTGCTAATTCTTAGGAGTGGTTCAGCTGTAGTACCTGACTGAGAATGAGGATTTTACTTGACCTTGTCTTGGGATAAGTCTCTCATTCTGTGAGCTTCAGTGCCCTACCCACAATGCTGGAAGCAATCAGTTTGAATGGCTTAACATTCCAAACCAGGGTTTGGCTAGGATGTTGGAACATTGGTGAAGGTCAGAGAGCAATGTCCGAATTTTCTTTTTCTAGCTGTTAAGAAATGATATCTTGGTGAGCCCCTAGCACACAAGTACAAGGACATATCTGGGCTACCTCTGAGTTTGGGGTGCCAGGCGACAATGCGGAGGCAGGAGACTGACTTTCCTTGAAGTTTACGCCTCAAATACTGCCATCACGCAAAGTGTGCATGGGAGGAGGGGAACAGTTGCAAGGGGTTGGGGGTGTCCCTGGGACTCATGGAACAGCTCAGTCTGTCCTGGGGCTGAAGAGAGAAAGGGGAGAGCGGGGTGGGGGGGGGGGCGGGAGGCACAGGCCACCCAGTGGTTTCAGGTATGAACCCACAGGAGTTCTCAGTCTGGGTCTCTCTGCTGCAAACGCCTGGTCAACACAATGAGTCTAGCTAAAAAGAGGCAATTCATGGTCTTAAGGTGTTTTATTGTAGAAAATAGGTGGAGAAAATGTAGAGACGTAGAGGCCAGCCATGGCCACATGGAGAGAGGGGGAGAAAGTAAAGATAAGAATAGTAAGAGGCAGTGAGGGAAAAGAGAGAGAAAAAGAGAAGGGAGGGGCAAACTGCCCCTTATATGGTGGGCTGGGCCACCTGTCTGTGGGGCAGGGCGTACCTGGCTGTGGTCTGATGACTGTGGGGGTGGAATCCAGCCAGAATGCTGGGAGCTAGGGCATTGTCTAGCCACAGAATAATAGAGTGAGGGATCGTGGTGCCAGCCATTTATGTTTGGGAACGTGTCTCCACTGTTCTGTCCCTTGTGGAATCGTCCACTGGGTCTCTGGAAGTTAAGACTCACTCAACCAAAACGGGCTGCTTTTCACAGCCCAACAAACATGCACACTAGAAGGATCATCTCCAACTATACTAAGCAGCTAGTTAGCTATATGTATCAATCTACAAGATGAGAGTGGACACAGAATTTCTTGAAGGTGGAAATTTAATTAATATAATTATCAAAGCAGTTTGATGTGAGACAAACTAAAATCTGAGGGAGGTACTAGGGTGATACAGAGTGATTCAAGAGAAATAGGAGAATTGGGACTTAAGAAGAGTCTATTAAGTAATGAAATATAGACTTATCATGGTAGTGTCCTACCTGATATTCCTCACAGAAAAATAGGGTTTGTTCTTTTATTTCTGAGCAAAAGATTAGAAAATCAATTAAATAATTTTATTTATTTCCATTAGTTTCATCTTTTTTTTTTTTTTTTTTT
>NW_022196897.1:85545737-85555153 GCF_008632895.1 Mastomys coucha
CTCAGAAATCCGCCTGCCCCTGCCTCCCAAGTGCTGGGATTAAAGGCATGCGCCACCACCGCCCGGCTTTAGTTTCATCTTTTAAATTTTTGTTAGCATTGGTGATGTTTTGTGATTCTTATAGTTACTTGGTTGAACCTAATTTCCCTTGTAATCATTATTATGTAGATAACCATTGTAGTCATGGTTGGTTTGAAAGAATATTCATTTGTGTGGAGAGCTTACCATATTACAAGCTTTCATATGGAAGTTGAAAACTGAGCAGTAGACTTAAAAGAAAAGTATTTTCTCTTGCAAAACTTATGCATTATTTACAGAATAATAAGACTTGGTATTTAAAATACATGGTGTGCTCAGGAGTATAAAGAACAATGACATATATTAAAGTGAAATGGACAAGCTGTCACTTGGTTGGCATTTTTATTTCAAGCACTTTTATCCCATGGAGACAGCTCACCGGTCCCTACAGCACCACTTTGTTGTTATTTTCTTATATAAAATGTTTTGAAATAAAGTACTATTACTTATTATAATTGTACTACTCCCCCATCATTTTCCCTTTTCTAACCCATGCGATGCCCCATTTCCCTCTTAAATTGATGATCTCTTTTTATTTCTGTTTTACACACACATACACACACACACACACACACACACACACACACACACACAAACACACACCTCTAATTGTCAGTATAGGGTTGTTTATGTCCATATGATTTCAGGATAATTTTTTTAATCTGTAATCTGTGAAGTTCTCGATACAGACAGTGATGTTTCAGAAAGGATTAGAAGATGAGAAGCTGTGAACTGCAGATAAATCAGAGGACTTAACAGCCACTGTCTAGAGGTAGCAGAACATCTGGTATTCTCAAGCTGATCAAAGAAAACAGGTGTCTGTAGGGTATCAAGCCAAGGCAGAATGAAGTCAGATAGGTAATGGAGGCCCTATTATTTGGAAGAACCAAATATGTATGTATGTATATATGTGTATATATATATATATATATATATATATATATATATATATATAATGTTAGCTGATATGAGTCCCAGACACATATATATGCTTGGTCTGGCCTCAGTGAGAGAAGTTGCACCTAACCCTCAAGAGACTTGAGGCCTCAGTGAGTGGGGAGGTTTGGTGGGGTAGGAGTGAGGATAGGGACATCCTCTTGGAGATGGGGGAGGAAGGATCCAATGAGGAAGTCAGAAGGTAGACTGAGAGGGGGATAATGACTGAACTGCAAAAGAAAGATTAAAGAATAATTAAAAAAAGACAGGTGTGGATTCAGATGAGAGGGGATGTTAGATGTCAGAAGAGTTGGGGTAGGGAAAACATAACAAGGATGTGTAGCGTAAAAATGTATTTTCTGCATTCCCTTTAGAATAATTTGTGGTCAAAAATTTTGAAGATGGAAGGTGGCTCCATGCCTCAAGTAGGGTCCATATTTCCACTGGAGGTGGTTTCTTCTGGTTTCACCTCCCCACTGTTGGGCATTTTTGCTAAGCTAGGCATGCTAGAAGGGATGAGGTGGTGTGGGGATCCAGGGAGTACCCTCTCAGAACAAAAGGGAGGGGGATGTGGTAAAAAACTAGGGGGGTGGGGACCAGGATGGAGCCAACATTTCAAATCTTTTAAATAAAATAAGATGAAGAATATTTCTGTAAAAGAAGGAGAAAACAATCAAATAGTCTACTCGGGAATCTATTATAATATATAATGATTTCTTTTAAATATATTTTACTTATTCATTGAGGCTGTCATATATACCTACAATAAATTGCAATCATTATTACATTCAAATTGCAATGTTTACTCCCTGTCTCCAGAACCTCTCAAATGCCTCATATTCCCCTCCCAGTTTCATGTGCTCATATAAGATACAAAATATTAAATTATAGTGCATGGTCTCATAAATGACACCTGGTCAGATATCAAAACAACTGTTCTTTTCTGCCTACATAGCCAATCATGACTAAATACCACAAAGCACAGCTGTTCCCAATTTACTTACATTTGCTATAAAGAGTGAGTTCAGTCATTGTCTACATCTGATATAAACTCAACCATCATCTACTCACATGTCCCTGGCCATACAGCACACTACATTTATGAAGGGTATGTTTTAAGTTAAATAGCCAGTAATATCTAAAAATATATTTCTTAAATTAAACTCTAACTTTTGAAATGTTTAAGTCAGAAACTTATGAATCTCTTTTCCTTAAGGATTGACTTATAAATAAAAATTAGTTCATGTGTTTATACAAAGAAACATTAAAGCTGTATGAATTTTGCAGTAGACATTTTATCCATCATTTTTAATGTTTTTACAGCCTTCCAAATTCTTGTACTTTACCATCACAAACAGAAAACTAAATAAATGCAATGTGCCTAACAATAGGTCTTCTAAATGATATTTACAATCCTAGGATAATTTCCCAGTTCTGCCTAAAGAAAGTATAAACTGCAGTTGAACATCTACAAAATCAAGGGCAAAATAAGAGTACATGAATCATTTTTCTAATTTGGTTATTTTATTTAATTTTGGTTGTTGTTGCTTGTTTGTTTTTTGGAGACATTGTTTCTCTATGTAGCCCTGGCTGTCCTGGAACTCACTCTGTAGACCAGGCTGGCCTCAAACTCAGAAATCAGCCTGACTCCCAAGTGCTGGTATTAAAGACATGCACCACCACTACCCAGCCTTTACTTAAATATTATCCTGTTTCTGGTTTCTGCATTAAAAACCACCTATCCCACTTCCCCTCTTCCATGCTTCTATAAGGGTGCTCCCCCACCCACCCATCCACTCCAGCCTCACTGCCCTTGAATTCTCCTACCCTGGGGCATCAAGCCTTCTTCGAAAGACCAAGGGCCTCCCCTCCTGTTGATGCCAGATAAGGCCATCCTTTGTTACATATGCAGCCAGCCATGGGTTCCTCCATGTGTATTCTTTGGTTGGTGGTTTACTCCCTGGGAGCTCTGGGGGGGTCCAGTTGATGATATTCTTGTTCTTGCTATGGAGTTGCAAACTCCTTCAGCTCTTTCAGTCCTTCCACTAACTCCTCCACTGAGGTTCATCATTTCACCTAACTGCCTAAAACAATGTCAAAATATAAACAATCTGTGTCGACTTTCTAACCTTATAAGTATTATCATTTTGCTAATGGAAATTCATAAACTCTTTCATTTCCAAAGATTTCTGAAAATTAGTTAAGAACAGTGTGTCATGACAAGGATAGGGTTAACAGAACATGAAAAATAGCATCTGTGTTTCATGAAAATGAGAATCTTATTGTAAGTGGCAACTTTAAACAAATTCAATTTGTATTGTTGCCAGAATAATTATCAATTTTTGCAATGAACATCTGAAAATTTTGCTTAGTTCTGTGTCTGAAGAAAAGTAAGCAAATGGCTGCTGGATGTATTTTCCTCCTCAGAGTTATGTAAATGCCATTGAATAGCTATACTAAATACACTATTTGAAAAAATAGTAAAGAGAGATAATGAAGAGAATGCTGATATATCAGACCCATGGGTTGAAACAAATTAGGCATTGTTTATATGACTGCTGAAAAAAAAAGATATTTATAAGCTTTTTCCTTATTACTTGATAGCCATACGTATCTCATAAAACAAATGTTTAGTGTTTGTTGATAAGTAACTCTCTCATAAACACAAAGATTCTGCCTGTATAATTGTCAATAGCTATTGGTCCCCCTTGTAAAATGATAATATACATGAAAAGTTAAGACTTAATGAGAGCTGCATTGTCTAATTTTAAACAAATTTGTTTTGACCTTGATTTTCCAAAGTCTGTAGAACTTTAAGAGAAGAAAGTTACTTCAGATACAAAAGAAATATTCCATTTTCTGTCTGCCCTACATTGGACTTCAAACTTGTATCTTGAAAATACCCTTTTACATTTTATGTAAAAGGAAGAATTGCACAGCTATACCCTCACTAGAATTTTACATTAAAATTTGTCTTCTACAACATGATGTGATAAAGTTTTGCAGTTTGCTTGTTTGCTTATTTATTTGTTTTATTCACTTTACATTCAGAAAGCTGCCTCCTATGAGTTACCCCCCACAAAAAATTCCCTCCCTCACCCCCTCCCATTCTCTTCTTATAGCATAGAGGTCCCCCTGGGTATGTCCCCATTCTGGTACATCATGTCTCTACAAAGCTAGGCGCATCCTCTCACACTGAGGCCAGACAAGGCAGCTCCATTAGGGTAGCATATTCCACAGACAGGTAACAGCTATAGGGACAGCCAGCCCTTACTCTAGTTCTTGAAGATGGAGCTGCACATATACTGCATATATGCTAAGTCTCTTGGTTTAACCAGTGTATGGGTTGTTTTGCTTTGTTTTGTTTTGTTTTGTTTTGTTTTGTTTTGTTAGTGGTTGAGTCTTTGAGAGGCTCAAGATTCCTGGTCAGTTGACTCTGGTTTTTCTGTAGAATTTCTATCCCCTTTGGGGCCCTCAATCTTCCCCCCAACTTTTACATAAGACTTCTGTAGTTCTGTCCAAGTGAATGACTCCGGGCATCTGCTTCAGTTTTAGTCATCTGTTGATTGGAGCCTCTCAGAGAACAGTTATGTTAGGCTTCTGTCTTCAAACATAATGGAGTACCTTTAATAGTGTTAGGGATTGGTTCTTGCCCATGGAATAGGCCTGAAGTTGGTCCAGTTATTGGCTGGTCATTTCCTCAGTCTCTGTCCCATCGTTATCACTGCATTTCTTATAGACAGTGCAAATTTGGGGTCAAAAGTTGTAGGGGTGGGGTTTTTGTCCTCATCACTCCACTGAGGGTCCTCTCTATCTACAGGAGGAGGACCCTTCAGGTTCCATCTCCACATTGCTTTGAGTCTCAGCTAAAGTTGACTGCATAGATTCTTGAGATCCTTCCAAACCCAGACCTCAGCATTTCCTCCACATGCCCCCCACCCCTCTTTCCCCATCAGATTCAGGATTCTGTTCATTCTCCTGGCCTTTCTGTCCTTCTCTCATGTCTCTTACCACACATGATCCTGAATGCTCTCATTCCCCTCCCCATCCCCTCTTCCACCCTGATCTCTCACTTTATCTGCCTCATGCGCCTATTGAATTCCCCCTTCTAAATGAGATTCAAGCATCTACTTGGAACAGTTTTTCTTGTTTGGCTTCATTAGGTCTGAGGAGTGTGGTGTGCCTATCCTGTATTTTATGGCTAATATCACTTTATACATGCCTTTTTGAGTCTAGGAACCTAGCTCAGGATGATATTTTCTACTTCCATCTACTTGCCTGAAAAATTTGTGTTGTTCTTGTTTTTAATATCTGAATAGTATTTCATTATATACATGTACTACATTTTCTGTTTCCATTCTTCCATTGAGGGGTATCTGGGTGATTTCCAGTTTCTGGGTATTATGAATAATTCTCCTATGAACAAAATGGGACACCTGTCCATATAGTATGATGGAGCAACTTTTGGGTATATTCCCAGGAGCAGTATATCTGGGTCTTTGGGTAGAACTATTTGGGCCAAATTTTCTCAGAAACCACCAGATTGATTGTCAGAGCGGTTGCAGGAATTTGCACTCCCAACAGCAGTTGAGGAGCGTTCCCCTTGCTTCATATCCTCAGTGTCATGTGTTGTTGGTTAAGTTTCTGATCTTAGCTGTTCTAATGGGTGTAAGATGGAATTCTAGCTTCATTTTGATTTGCATTTCACTGATGAATAAGGATGATAAACATTTCTTTAAGTGCTTCTCACCTATTCCAGATTCCTCTGTTTAGAATTCTGTTTAGCTTGTTACTCCATTTTTTAATTGGGTTATTTGGTTCGTTGGTGTCTAACATCTTGAGATTTATATGTAGGATATTAGCCCTCTGCTGGAAGTAGAGTTGGTGAATATCACTTTCCAATCTGCAGACTGTCATTTTGTCCTATTGAGTATCCTCTCTCTTACAGAAGCTTTTCAGTTTCAAGAGGTTTCATTTATTAACTGTTGATCTTAGAGCCTGAGCCATTGGTCTTCTCTTCATGAAATTTACTCCTGTACCAGTTTCTTCAAGGCTATTTACTATTTTCTCTACTATTAGATTTAATGTTTCCAGTTTTACTTTGAAGTCTTTGTTAGATACACTTGGACTTGACTTTTGTGAAGATTGAAAAACCTGGATCTATATTCATTCTTTTAACGGCAGACACACAGTTAGATCAGCAATATTTATTGAAGCTGCTCTTAATTTTCCATTGCATTATTTTTGCTTCTTTGTCAAGAACAAGTATATGTAGATAGTTGGGCTTATTTCTGAGTCTTTCATTCTATTAAATCAATCAACCTGTCTGTTTCTACACCAATACCATGTAGATTTTCATGACTTTTGGTCTGTAGAACAGCTTGAGATCAGCGATGCTGATACTGCTGTACTTTTATTCTCCAGGATTATTTTAGATATCTTGGATTTTTTTAATATTAAGTTGATAATTGCTCTTTCTGGGTCTCTAAAAAGTTGTGTTGGAATGTTGATAGCAGTTGATTAAATATGTAGATTGCTTTTTGTAAGATGGCCATTTTCAGTATATTAATCCTACTAATCCATTAACATGGCAGATCTTTCCATCATCAGATGTCTTTTTCCATTTCTTTTTCTCAGAGACTTGAAACTCTTGTCATATTGATCTCTCACTCATTTGGTTAAAGTTATATGAAAGAATTTTATGTTATTTGTAGCTACTATGAAGGGTGTTGTTGCCTTCTTTCTGGGCCCATTTACCATTTATATAAAGGAAGGCTACTGGATTTTATTTTTATAGTTAATTTTGTATCCACACACTTTGTTGAAGGAGTTTATCAGGCATAGTAAGTAGTTCTGTAGTACAGTTTATGGGGTTGTTTAAGTATACTAGCATATTACCAGCAAATAGCAATAGTTTGACTTCTTCCTTTCCAATTTGTATCCCCTTGATCTCCCTTTGTTGTTTTATTGCTCTAGTTAGAATTTCAAGCATAATGTTGAATAGGAAGGGAGAGAGTGGACACCATTTGTGGGGCAGTGGTCTGTCCAGGCAACCTGGGCCCAATCGAGTATAACTCTGGAACTCCAGTGACCAGTGGGCAATAGTTTCTGCCTGCAAGGGAAGGATGGAGTTCAGCCACACCTCCTGGGTCCCTGGCTCCTGTTTCAGAGATCATCTGCTCCATTGGCTGGGGCTGTGGGAGCGAGAGATCTGTCTGCACCAGATAAGTGGCAGTAGGTGATGGTTCCAACATCGACTTGAGGCAGAACCAGCTAAAACACATAGGAACTAAACCATAGTGACATAGCTCAAAATTAGGCATTCCTTTCTCTCTCTTCCCCGGCTCCCCCCAGCGTGTTCCTGGCCAGCTTCTTTCCCCCATCCCTCCGTCCCTCCATTGAAAACGCAGGTTCCCATTGCACAGACTCCTAGTCCAGCCTCCTCTTCCCTTGCTCTCTGCTCTCTGCCCCTCCCCCAGTCTGCACTGAAAGCTACCTTTCAGCTGGCAGCTCTTGCTCTAAACTCTCTGCTGCCTCTATCTGTCAGCTAACTCCTGGTTTCCATCCCTGCACTCACACTGGCCAGCAAGCTATGGATGCTTTGGCTAAAAAGCCTGTCACTCAACCCTCTATGCTTTAAACTTTTCTTCAAGGTTAAGCTTCATCTCCTGCTTTTGAAGAAAAAAACAAACGGGGAACACAGGAGCTTGCCAGCCAGACAAGCCTCATGGTGGGGCAAACTCCTCCCCCACCCATCTAAGCCCACCAAAACTGCTGCACCTGAGGTTTTGCTTGCTTGCGCCCCCTATAGGAATACCTAAATTATGCTTTTCAACCCAAAATTTTCTTGCTTCTTTATTTAAACGCTTATTTTTCTCCCTAACATCCATGATGTATGTCCAAAGAGTTTTCAACTTGCTTAAGATTTCTTTTAAGGTTCGAAAGTCACCTAATCTACTTCCACATGTCAGATCAACTATGCTGACTTCCATCATTCAATCCTTAATTAACAACCAGTTTCCTTTCACAGACAAACTATTACTGTCTATCCCAGAGACATGATTTTCTTCCTCAGCCACCTGAAGCAGATTTAAAAGATTCCTTCCATGACTAGATACCTCACAAATCCTTGCTTTCTAAGATCCTGGCAATGATCCATGCTGTGCTCCCAAACAAACCATCACAGGTGTAACATTCCCTATCCACCCTATACAGACATCCATCTGCTAGGGTCCTGCTCTTTTGACATACTTACCATACAGGTTTACCCCCACAAGAGAAGACAATGCCTGTAGCTGCAGATCCACCAGGGACAACGCCATCTCCTGGGACTTGCAGACAACAAAGCTGCCTTCCTCCAGACACCTCATCTGACTGAAGACTTCCTAGACACACACTGAATTCCACAGAGGACAACCAACAGACTTGGGACCTTCCAGCCACAGATGAACTCTCTTGCCGAAGACAAATGGCTGTTGAGCTCAGGGGAAGTTATGTGATAGTAAGGAAAACATACTGTCTATCTAGATTAATTAATTGCTGTTCAAAACTGATATTACTACCCTCAAACTGTACTACCCATGGAATAATTGATTCTATAATCCCTTGCCTTGCCTACCGTCCTCACCCTCTGACTTAACCCTCTGTCCTATGTGTTTTCTTCTGATACTTCTGTCCCATCCACAATTTTCACCATAAATGACACAATAACTCTAGGGCCCCTATACTTTCCCCAACACGGTAGACAGTTATTCTGATGACACGTTTCCCTTATAAAAAGAAAAAGGGGGAGTTGTGGGGCAGTGGTCTGTTCAGGCAGCCTGGGCCCAGTAGAGTATAAGTTTGGAACCCCAGTAACCCGGTGCTTAATAGTTTCTGACTGCAAGGGATGGGTGGAGTTTGGCCACACCTTCTGAGCCCATGGCTCCTGTTTCAGTCCCAACACCCCAGAGTCTCCCAATGCAGGAGATGTGTGTTCTGTCACATAAACAATGCCCCAAGCTCCCAGTATTCTAGCTGGACACTACCCCCACTCATCTGATGACAGCCAGATAGCCCCGCTGCACAATATAAAGAGCAGTTTGCACCCTCCTTTCTCTTATGCTCTCTTGCTTTCTCTCTTGCTCTCTTCTTTTCCTGCCCTCACTCCTCTCCTCCTTTTTCTCTCTCTCCACATGGTCATGGCCAACCTTTTTTCTCTTTTCTATAATAAAATCTCATGACTATGCATTGCCTCCTTTTAACTAATGTGTCACACAGCCCCAACACCAGCAGCAGAAAGACCTGGGCCGATAACCATTGTCTTGTCCTTGTTTGTTAATGGAATTGCTTTAAGTTTCTCTCTATTTAATTTGACATTGGCTTTCTGCATATTGCGGGTTTTTTTTTTTGTTTTTTTTTTT
>NW_022196897.1:85555185-85578340 GCF_008632895.1 Mastomys coucha
TCTGTAGACCAGGCTGGCCTCAAACTCAGAAATCTGCCTGCCTCTGCCTCCCAAGTACTTGGATTAAAAGCGTGTGCCACCACCTCCCAGCCTGTATATTACTTTTTAAATACTAGGTATGGTCCTTTTATCTCTGATCTCTCAAGACTTTCTACATAAATAGTTTCTCTCTATTTAATTTGATATTGGCTTGCTGTATATTGCTTTTTAAATACTAGGTATGGTCCTTGTATCTATGATCTCTCAAGACTTCCTACATGAAGGGTGTGGATTTTGTCAAAGGCTTTTTCAGCCCCCAGTGAAATGCTCATTTGATTGATTATTTTCAGTTTGTTTACATGGTGGATTATGCTGATGGGTTATCATATATTGACCCTTTCCTGCATCTCTGGAATGAAACTTATTTGAATAAGATTAATGATATTTTTGATGTGGTTTTGGATTTATTTTGTATTTTATTTAATATTTTTGTGTCAATGTTCAACTTTGTAGAGTACAGGCATTTGAATTAAGACCTAATAATTTTTTGAATTTCCTCAGTCCCTGTTGTTATGTCTCCCTTTCTGTTTCTGATTGTTATTTTTTTTTTTTTTAATTTGGATACTGTCTCTCTGGCTTTTAGTTAGTTTTGCTAAGTGTTTGCCATCTTGTTGATTTTCTCAAAGAACTAGCTCTTGGTTTTGTTGATTCTTAGTATTGTTCTCTTTGTTTCTAATTGATTAATAGCATCCTCATCCCTAAGTTTGAATGTTTCCTGTAGGCAGCCTTTTGGACGATAAAATCCAAGATGGCGAAGGTTCCCGATACACTGTAGCAATAGACAATTCCACTGCGCATGCGCCCCTCCTGAGCGGGTGTATGCTAATGTGGGTCTGCCAGAGAACCAATCCAGGAGGACTTGGCAGCTCAGGCTCGGGTATATAAGGAGCTCTCTCTAGACACTCAGGGCCCCAGTTCACAGAAGCAAGAGCAGCCATGCCACTCCATAGAAGCAAGCAGACCTGCAGCACCTAGGAAGAAGAGGAAGAAGCAGCAACACCAAGAAGAGCCGAGACACCTAGAAGAGCGGTGACATCGAAAAGAGCTGTAACACTTAAGAACCTAGGAGAGCTGTAATACCTAGGTACCTTAAAGAGCTGTAACACCTAGGTACCTAGGAGAGCTGTAACACAAAAAGAAATTTCCTGAATAAACCGCGAGAGAAGAAGTCTTGGTGTTATGTCATCATTGCTGCTGGACAGCAGAGCGCGGAACAGTTTCCTGCAGTCCACTCCTCTTGGGTGTGTGTGATTCTTTTTTGTTCTAGAGCTTTCATATATTCTTTTAAGTTGCTAGTATAAGATCTCTCCTTTTTTTTTTTTTTTTTTTTTTATGAAGGCACTTAGTGCTATGAACTTTGCTTTTGGCACTGATTTCATTATGCCCCATTAGTTTGAGTATGTTTTGCCTCCATTTTCGTTGAATTTCAGAAAGTCTTTTATTTATTTATTTCTTCTTTAACCCTTTAACCCAGTGGTCATTAATTATAGATTTGTTTAATTTCCATGAGACTGTATACTTTCTGTTTTTTCTCTTTTTGTTGGAGTCCAGCTGTAATGCATGGTAATCTAATAAGATACATCATATTATTTCAAGTGAGGTCAATTTTGGAAAAGGCTCCAATATGTGCTAAGAAGAAGATATATTCTTTTGTGTTTGGGTGAAACGTCCTGTAAATATCTCTTAGGTCTATTTGGTTCATAACATCTGGTTTTTTTTTCACTATTTCTCTATTTAGTTTCCATTTCAATGACCTGTCCATTGGTGAGAATAGGTTGTTAAACTCCCCATACTATCAATGTGTTGACTTCAATGTGTGACTTACTCTTTAGTAATGTTTCTTTTACTAATATGGGTACAATTGAATTTGGGGAATAGATGTTCATAATTGAGACTTGGTTTCTCTGTGTACTTATGGCTGTCCAGGAAATCAGTAGACCAAGCTGGACTTGAACTCACAGAAATCTATCTCTCTGTGCATGTCAAATACTGAGTTTAAAGGCATATACCACCAGTGCCCAGCTTTCTTGTTTTGGAGGATTTTTTTCACTTCTTTATTAATTACCAAATGTTCACCAAATTATATGCTAGGTGAAATTTACACCAAGAGAAAATGCCTGTAAAATAAAAATAAAATATTTCCCATTTACTAAAATATTATAATCTTGATGACTATTTTTTTATTTTTATACAACATCTAGTATAAGATTTTGACATTAAAAGAGTTTGCAATTTATCCTTCATTGTTGTTTATTTCAGTCTGTATTGTTATGGTCCAGAGCAGGCTGTAAATATAGATTCCTAGTAGAGCAAAATGTAGAATAGCCTTGCAAAAAGCATTTCAGTAAAACTGAAGTCAGGCAGATTGACAGTACTAAATAAATAAATAAATAAATAAATAAATAAGTAAATAAAACAAAAAATGAAAAGATGGATAGATTTGTGGCCTGTTTTTCACGCACTTCATATACATCAGCTATCAAACAGCAAGATAAATATTGCAGTATGGTAACCAGAAGGAGCTGCTTTCAGCATAGCTATCAACCAACAGGAACAAAGTAAAAAAGTCAATGATTAGAGGATTACTGCTTAAAAACATTAACTAGAATAAGAGAAACATGTTCCACCTTTTTATTAAATAACACATAAATAACTTCATTCTCTATGCATTTATGAATTTCTTTCATTTGCCCTTCCAAGCATGTTCATTCAATGAGGAGATTTACTTGTCTTGTGTCTGTTTAATACTATCTTGGCTGTGTGTGTGTGTGTGTGTGTGTGTGTGTGCGTGTGTACTACTACTTATGTGTGGAAGTCACATGACAATTCCCTGGAGTCACGTTTTGTCTTCCAGTTTTACATGGGTCATAGGAATTGAACTTGGGTCACCTGGCTTTTGCATCACTTGCTTTGAACATTAGAGCCAGATTACTGGCTCCTCATTACTAGCAATAAACACATAGAGAAAAGAAGAAGAAATTCTTGATTTTCATTTATTCTGTGCTATGATTGCATGTAACAAAGATGGTTTACTGTTTGACCATGTTCACCAGGATTCTTTCTAAATGTAGGCTTTACTTTTTCATTTAGGAAACGGTATTAAAATGTTCCTCAAGTGCTTTGTGCCCAAGTATTTTCTTGTTCAAAACCTAAAAGCCAGTTCTTTGAAAAGTCATCTTCAAAGATCATAGCACCCTGATTTATAGTCTCTTTTAAATCCTAGGACTAATTCCAGTGGGTGCCAATTAGCAAAGAAACCTTAATCACAAAGAAAAGGGCAACATTAATAACAAAGTCCTAGTAGCAAATTCTAGCATTCAATAATTATCTTCATCAAACATATTTCTCTCTCTTCCACTAGCTGAAAACAATGTACTCCAAAAATTAGAAAATGCAATAATAAAATAATTTTACATCTATTCTCCACAATTGCTCTCAAACCTAGTGCTAGTTTCTCTGCTATGGTGTAATATGAATGAACAATATCTTCACTTTTTCCTCTGCTACTATCATATTTGATACTTTCATTTATAGTTATATTTGTCTTATTTTATTAACTCCCTTGATTCTGAGTTTTTGTAAGTGTAAATCGCAAAAAGATATTAAAAAGGGACAAGTAGATGTAAAAAATGCCAGCTTTTATAGGTTTGGTTTAGCAACAAACAAAAAGACATTTTCTGCATTTCTATCTATAGTTTTAACCACCCATTTCATTCAAAACTTTGAATATATCAAAATATTAAAAGTTGAACATATATTTAGTTGTATATCATAATTTGAAGAAGGATATATAACAATATATTTATGAGAATGTGTCAGAGGACTAGTAGGTGTGATAACAGCTATACATCCTTTCTTAAGAAGTTAGGAAGTAATAAATTGATCAATGTCTTAAATTTGATACAAACACAATATTAAATCCTGAATATTTAGATCTAAACCTTATTTCAGTGGTATATACCTAAACTGTCACAAGGCACACAGTTATGTAAATTATACTTGCCTTTGTGAAGCATATTCATAACACCATTAACTCCAAGATGGTATGTGAAATAAAATAAATAAAATCCAGGAGTCCTCGAGCTAATATCCAAGATATTATATTATATTATAATATCCAAGCTAATATCCAATATAAAGAACTCAAGAAGCTAACCACCAAAAACCTGAACAACACAATAAAAAAATGGGGCATAAAACTAAACTGAGAATTTACAACAGAGAAATCTAGAATGGATGAGAAGAACCTAAAGAAATGTTCAAAGTCCTTAGTGATCAGAGAAATGCAAATCAAAATAACCCTGAAATTCTACTTTACACCAAACAGAATATCTACAAAACGTCAGGTGACAACACATGTTGGCAAGGATCTGGAGAAAGAGGAACACTCCTCCATTGCTGGTAGGATTGCAAACTGGTACAACTACTCTGGAAATCAATCTGGAGGTTTCTCAGAAAATTGAAAATAGATCTACCTAAATACACAGCAATACCATTCTTGGGAATATACCCAAAAGATGCCCCGCCATGGGGCATGTGTTCCGCTGTGTTCATAGCAGCCTTGTTTGTAATAGCCTGAAGCTAGAAACAACCCAGATATCTCATGATAGAAGAATGGATACAGAAAATGTGGTTCATTTACACAATGGAATACTACTCAACTATTAAGAATGAGGACATCCTGAATTTTGCAGGCAAATGAATGGAACTAGGAAATATTATCCTGAGTAAGGTAAGGTAACTCAGACCCTAAAAGACATGCACGGTATGTACTCACTAATAAGTGGATATTAGCCAGAAAAAAAAAAAAAAAAAAAAAAAAAAAAAAGAAAGAAAGAAAGAGAGGAAGAGAGGAAGAAGGAAAGAAAGAAAAGTACAGAATACTAAAGATACAGTCCACAAAACTTAAAAAGGTCAACATGCTGAAGGGCCCAAGTGAGGATGCCTCACTTCCACTTGGGAGGGAGTAGAAAGTAATCACAAGTGGGGAGGGAGGGAAAGATGGACCTGGGAGGGAAAGTGGACAGGGAGAGGCAAAGAGAAGAACTTGATCTGGTATGGGTTAAGGGAACAAGACTGAAGCCCTGAAGGCTAGCAGAAAGAATGGAAACAGGCAACCTCAGGAGACAGGAGGTTGAGGGGTGAGGGATCCTCCAGAATGCACCAGAGACCTGGGAGGTTAGAGACTCTCAGGACTTAAAGGGAGAGAACTGAGATGAAATGCCCAACAGTAGGGAGAGGGAACTTATAGAGCCTTCCTCTAGCAGGAAGACAGAGATCAAGTGAGGAAGGGGGTTGCCATCCCATAGTCAAAACTCTGACTCATAATTGTTCCTGTCTGAAAGAACTACAGGGATGGAAATGGAGAGGAGCCTAAGGATAAGAAGGTCCAGCAACAGGCCCACTGTGGGATCCAGCTCAAGGGGAGGTCCCTAGGTCTCCAGCTATTATTGAGGCTATGGAGTGCTCACTAAAGGACCTTTTATGGCTGCCCTCCAAAAGACCCAACAAGCAGCTAAAAGAGTCAGATGAAAATATTTGTACCCAACCAATGGACAGAAGCTGCTGACCCCTGTGGTTGAATTAAAGAAATGCTGAAAAGGAGGGCAACCCTGTAGGAGAATCAGCAGTCTCAATTACCTGGGCCCCTAAGATCTCTCAAACAGTGGACCACCAACCAGGCAGCATACACCAGCTGATATGAGTCCCCCAACACATCAGAGGACTGTGGGGTCTGATTCAGTCAGAAATGATGCACTTAACCCTTGAGTGATTGGAGGCCCCAGGGAATTTAGAGGTCTGGTGGGGTTGTGGGTGGGTTGTGGGGACATCCTAGTGGAAACAGGGGAGTAGAGAGGAGGTATGGGTTGTGGAACAGTTGGAGGGTGGACTGAGAGGTGAATAAAATCTGGTGTAAAAAATAAATAAATAAAAATTAAAAAGAAAAAAAATCCACAAATCAGGTTGCCACAAAGAACTGATAAGGAACAACATTTTCTGTACTTTTAGAAGGACTCAGGAATTATAAGAGTTTCACAAGTTTTGAAGTTAATAGCTTATGATTAACTAATTTTACTCCATATGAAAGAACCTAGGGAAATAGAAAAAAAATTGAATGTAACTCAATATGTTATTCTCTATATGAAGTGTGGGAAGACCCTTTGTAAAATCTGTGGAAGACCCCAACACTTCTCTACAAAGAAAAACACACAACAAAGACAACTCTATTTGGGGTTTGAATTTGCTTAAGTGAAGGAGCAGAGAAGCCATCTCAGTAATAAAGGAGCTTGCTGTGTGACTTTTAGATCAATCAGGAAAACCAAAACATCCATGTGGAAATAATAAGTGAAAAATTGATGCAACTATTTTACCTGTAGGCTTTTTCAAATGTAAATAAGACAAACACACTAAAAGACGAAAGCTATATACATTGCAGAATTTCTTTCTAACAGGGAAAAGCTCTAAATTACTAAAATGTTCATTAATGATTACATAAATAACTAGTTGTAAAAGAGAAAGACATTAAGCAGATATTCAGAATCATGTATAAAATTAATGACAGAAATACTTATATAATTTAAAAGACATCTGCAATGTCCTAAAGCAATTTGTGTTATGACAATAATTACAGAATTGCATTCATATACATACACACATACATACATACATACATTTTGAAGCATATTGAAATTTCCATTAAAATAGTGTCATTGCTCTTTTATGTAAATTATAAAGATGAGTTTTATTTGTTTTTGCCTTTTTAATATTTCTTTTACTTATATCTTCTACTTTCAAACTCCCCTCACTAAAGAAAATACTAATATTAAAAGCAGAAAAAATATAGATAAAGAAATAAATAAAATACATCATATTTTTATCTCCTTATAATATAACATTTTATTCTAACATAGCTTCAGACATGCTAATAGAAGACATATTATTCTGGTTTAGAAATAAAATATTTTATCATTTGTGATGCAACAGATACCAGGATTTCCAGTGATTATTGCAACACTTGCAAATAGAGTCTCTCAGGAGTAAAGCAGGAAATGTAGTGTAAAGGCAGTGCATTTGTTTCACAGGATCTTTGAGTTAAAAAGGAAAGAAAGAAAGAACGAAAGAAAGAAAGAAAGAAAGAAAGAGAGAAAGAAAGAAAGAAAGAAAGAAGAAAGGAACAAAGAAAGAGAAGTGCTGGTTGAGCCTTCTTGCTAATATCTTCAATTATTACCTCAAAATAAAAAATGTGATTATTATACATTTTAAGAAACAAATTAGCTGGGCGGTGGTGGCGCACGCCTTTAATCCCAGCACTTGGGAGGCAGAGGCAGGCGGATTTCTGAGTTCAAGGCCAGCCTGGTCTACAGAGTGAGTTCCAGGACAGCCAGGGCTATACAGAGAAACCCTGTCTCGAAAAACCAAAAAAAAAAAAAAAAAAAAAAAAAAAAAAAAAAAAGAAACAAATTTCCCATTTTGCTACATATAGTAATTTCCTCTATATTCTAATTTTTCTATAAAAATAGGTGTAAAAGCATAGTTTCCCAATGATGTCAATGCTTTGCTTGATTATGCGCAAGCTGGAGAATATGGGAGTAGTATTCTGGTTTAAGAAAGTTAGACTCCTGAGCACTCCCACTCTATCACCAAAAACTCGTAATTTTCTAAGAGAGATACTGATCCAAGATGAAAGGCTAGAGAAGAGACTTCAGCAGAATCTGGAAGCATAAGAGAAGATGTCCTCTACTGGGAAGACAGCACTATCATAAGTCTAATTCTGCCTTCTCCTAGAACATCTTTGTCCTCCTCTTCCTTTTTATCTTTCTCCTAGTCTATGCCACCCATTGGAAGGTATCATCAAAATTGATGGTAAACCTTCCATTCTACTTACTGTCCCATATACCTATTCTTTCTGAAAGCATCATGGCATACTTGTACATTTCAAATGTTCACTATGTAATACTAACCAAGTCAAGTTAACTATCAAAGGAGCTATCAAAATCCATTGCTTGCTATTTTGATACCCATTATGTTATGGGTATACATATTTATGTTATAGTTAATTCCCATACCCTACACAACTCAAACTACACTGACTTTTCCCCAGAATGGGTGGAAAGATCCCTTGATGAGTGCTTATTTTTTCTGATATTTGAAGAATTAAATTTGAAATAAAGTTGTAGTGATATCTAAAAACTGATACAATCTCAATATTATAATACTTGATAAAAATTAGCAAAGGGGAAAAAGAGATTTCCGTTTAAAGCAAATATATGTTATATATATTACTACACACATACACTCAGAAAAATAAAATAAGGAACATGCAAAGAAATTAGAATGGTTATTTTGTAATTAAATGTGTATGTGGACATAGTTATTTATCAGTACCTTATACTACCTGTTCTATATTCATCTAGCAACAACAATTTTATCAGCAGGTTTTGGTTCCTTACTTAGTAGAGTGAGTGATTCACAATTTCATTTGTAAAGAATTGGGTCATTTATCATCCTCCCCTTTGTTGGGTTGTTGTAGTTTCCCATTGATGGTAATTACATTTTTAGTAACACTAAGGCACAGCCTAAAGGATCTTTATTCTAGAAACATGCTTATTTTGTCTGTAGAGAAGTAGTCCAATTTTCATCTTGTTGTTTGGACCAGTTGTCACTGTTAACTCTGTAATTCCTTTCTTGAAAGTTGATTCAGTAACTTCTCTTGTCAATGAGATGAAATACCTGACAAATCTAATTGAAAAAATTTATGTAGCTTTTGAGTTTGAATGCATTCCATCCTGACAGGCAAAGTCAAGTGGCTCAAAGCTGTGGAAGCAGAAGCATAAGGCTACTTGCTCACACCTCTACAGACCTGAAAGAAAGAGATGATCATAGAGTGGCCAGCAATAGGCAATCTACTTCATCCACCTAATAAAGTTTCCACAGCCTCTAAGTCTTACCACATAGAAAATAAAAAGTAAGTGTAAAAATTTCATCCACATTCAAACCACAAACCCATAGCTCATGCAAGGTAATCAACACTGTGGAGACACCATTTTTGTGTTAACATTATCCACCTCCTAAGTTATCTGCTTGCTTCTTTATAGCACAGTGCCAGACATTTTAAAACTCTGATGAATTACATAAATCTTTTATATAATTTTCCCTCTGACAGTTTCTTAGTAAACATTACTTCTTTGGTTATCATGGATGTTTCTTTTAAGTCTTCTCTGAGACAAGAATAAATACAAGAGTGATAGTGATGATGATGATGAAGGTGATGATTAAGATGATGGTTATATTTTGATAATAAACATTTTGTTTAAGGTTTTGTTGAATTGACATAAGCTAGAGTCATTTGGAAAGAGAAAACTTCAGTGGAAGACATCCTTCTACATTGATTGGAAAGACTCATTGTAAAGATCCATCAGGTAACTTAGTATAATAAATTAAATAATCTCAGTACTTCTAATTTCAGGGGAGAGAGTAATTCCCTAGACAATATTGTATTGTTGTTGTTGTACTTCTTCATTATTACAGACACAGACCAGAATAATATCATAATGTCAAGAGTAATAACAAGACAAATATGGCACCATCTATCAGAAACACAACTGAACAACATTTAACTCAAAAGGATTTTTGGTCTTATTACTGCTGCTTTGAATTCTCTTTGAAAAATATATCAAATGTACAGAAATTTTTATGTTTCCTAAAGTTTCCACATGGAAAATTAAAATATTCATGTTAAAAATTATTTTAATATTGTTATTAAATTTAATTATTTAATAGATAATAATAATTGTTATAGAAGTGTCCAACATTTGTAAATATGAGCTCATAAAATGAAGTAAGTAATATACTTTATGCTGATTTCAAGGTGGCTCTTTTCATGCCTCTACATTGCCTTGAAAAGTTTTTTGTTTATTCAAGTAATTATTTCCTCAAAATATGATTGCTTTTTAATTTTAATTAAGACTATTCTTTTATGAATAGCTAATAAAATACTTGTTGAATATAGAACTAACTAACTAAAGTACCTGTTGAGTATAAAAATGGATGCTATCCACATTGATATGTATATGTGTATGTGTATGTGTATATGTATGTGTATGTGTATGTACTTTTAAGCATATCTTTCCATGATAGAAATTGTCATAGATGTTGCGGCTATGTTGCAGCATAGCACTGCTTAATTGTTTTTCTCCCTTATCAGGTTATATGGTATTTCAGGAACCCTGGAGGGTAGGATTCAAGAAAAAAACATTTAAGTCAGATCTATCTTGAATCATCCATGACCTGTGTCCTAAATATGTCTACATCACTGCTCCTGTGTCTTTGGCTCAGTGAACATTACAGAAGAAAATATGTAACAATTCTAAGGGCCATATCAGAAAGAAGTCTGGTGTAAAACACTCCTAGAAAGGGCTGCAAAAACACAGCAAACAAACAACAACAACATCAACAACAAACAAATGGACATGTTATCATCAAAGGGAGATGGTTTGCATGGTCCAGCCTCTAGACAAGGAACTAGAGGTAGCTAATTACTGATGGATGAAAAATTAACTTATTACAGGTATGATCCCCATTATTTGCTGCCAAGCAAAGAACGCTCAGCCTAGAAATAATATTCAAATAAGCATAAAAAGATACTCAGCAGGTTTTGTGTCTGTATGTCTGTATATATGTATATATTAGAGGGATAGTATCTTAGAAGAGCTGGCAGAAAGAGATAAGGGGGAAATGATATAATCCTATGTTAGGTGAAACATTTTTAAAAAATTAAAAACTCAACATGTATTCAAATTTTCACATCTAATATAATGTGTTTGACTTTAGGAGAAGCAGTGAAATGTTTTCTGGGTGAGATGGGGTAATCTGAAAATTTTGGCTTATATATTACCTGCTTCCTATGGTTGACATTAGATTAAGTCAATGAATGTTTAGTTCTCAGAGCATCAATTAATTCTCTTAAATGTCCATAGTGTAGGTTGAGAGTGTAGCTATATGGCAAAGCATGAAGACCTGTGTTTGGATACTTAGCAACCACATTAGAAATCTGACCTGGCAGTAAACACCTCCCACTGGGGAAGTAAAGACTAAAGAAACCTTGGATCTCACTGGACAGTTAATATTGCAAAATCAGTAGAGTTCTGGCCTTTATATATACATACAAACATGATTAGATACATACATGTGTACACACATAAAAATGTCCATACCACATGCACACTCACATTTTATAGCACCAATAGTGCACAGCTACCAATATTAGTAATTTTATTACTTCTATCTTAGAATACTGTGTTTTTCTTCTTCCACTAATTAATGAAAAAATTTCTAAAGTGGAAAACTTCTGGATATGTCATGTGATTTAGACTCACCTGGTGTTTGCTGAGACAGACTCTCATGGTATTTTGTTGAAACAAATCCCATGGGAGGACATGTGATATTTGAATAGAGTATAAATACATGTCAATGGACAGTGAAGACGTGCTTGCATAGCTAGCTTTGCAACACTTTGATGGTCGCATACCTTTGGAGATGTTTGTTTTGTTGAGATAGGCACAGCAGAGAACTTCTCCTGGCCTTTCAGCCAATTCTGGTCACTCCCTCTGACTCAAGCAAATATGGTGGAGGCCTAGGTATTTCTGCCGGATTATGCCAACGCTGTTGATTTGTACTTTTTATACTGACACTACTGAAATGCTATGTGAGTAACCTCAAAGAACTACTTGTAAAGAAGTCCACATCACATTGTCCTTTATACAATCTTTTCTCTCCTAATTTTGGGATGTAGGCTAGAAGAGGGGTAAAAGCATTTGAAAACCTTTATTAAAAGCAAGCTTTTAAAAAAATCTAAGCCTACATGTTTCTCTCTTTCCATGTTTGTCTTCACCTCCTGTTTTCACCAACTAACATTTCTGAAGCACAGCCCTCATTCTTCTTATTTAAATCCTTCAACAGTTCACATCGCATTTCTGAATCTGAAATTTAACATTAGTTCATCCAAATAACCTACTTACTTTATAAGCTATAACATAACACTGGTCACTGTCTTGACCAACATGGATTTCCCCATACTCCTTAAACATTCCCTTTGAAAAATCTCTTTACCAACCAATGGAGAATCAATTGTTAGACCTCTGAGCATCTCCTTGATAGTATACTTGAATATAGGAACTAAAATATGAACTCAGCACTTCATATATTATGTTTTGAGAAGTTCAAAACATTTTTATATTAACTCTTCTATTACCAACTTTTCATTATTTTAAAACACTGGTTCTAAACCTAATAGTTGCAACCCCTTTGGAATGAAATGATCCTTCACAAGTGTGTGAAACACCTGCATATCCAATATTTGAATTATGACTGATAACTTTAGCAAAATTATAGTTTTAAAGTAGCAACAAAATAATTTTTTGTTTGGAGGCCACCACCAAATGAGGAACTGAATGAAGGAGATGCACCATTAGAAAAATTGAGAACAATTGTCTTAAAATCATCAGTGTTCTACGTAATCAATGATATAATCTATGATTTATGTACACATATTCATATAAGATATAAGTATACTCTAATATAGTGGTATAAAATGACTATTGAGATATGCAATCTCTTGGTAAACATATATATTGTATTTGAAGCATTTCACAAAATATGTAGTACATATAAATTTACTTCCGAAATTTACCTACTCAGGTTTGTCAAAGGAGATATTAATATGTTCAGCATTTTAATTAATTTTACGTAATAAGAAAGTGTTTTCATTTTAGCATAGACTCAATCTCATACATTTGTATTTAAGGTTTTAACCTTGGTTTTGAATATTTGTCTCTTACTAAAATTAAAATGATATTTATGTCTCTAGATAGTACATTATTTCAGTCTGTGTGCCTTGAGCCTTTCTTTGTAGAACCCTTGGTGGTATTCTGAACTCAGAAACAATTCTATATATGGCTTAGAAGTACTTCTAAAAGAGGCAGGTAGATAGTCAGAGGATCCACATTCACCTTGGAAATAAATTCTAAAGAGCTGTAACCTTCCATTACAAAGAAAGCAAACCTGGGGCATCATTGCTTAATGTACCCAACTGTGTGATATTCATTTAAGTCACAGTGCCACATAGCAGGAAGGGGGGCTTTTAGAAGAATCAGAACTAATGATGAAAGCTAGCCAGTAGAACTAGGTGAAGGGCAAACTTCAGAGTAGGTAAAAGCAACCAGTGCAAAGTATACCTAAGAGGATCTAGAGTTCAAACACAGTCCTAAACACACAGCAGGTGACAAAACACAGCAGTTTGAGAAACTATTTTAATGTTTGATGTACACATTTATTATCAAAAAAATTTAAGTTATAAAATTGAATTGGTTTGAAATGATATGTGCACTGTTTTATGATTTTTACAGTCCAGAAAATGAAATTTTTAACTTTTGTCTTAGAGGATACTATATAAATGTATATAATTGTGAGACTCTTCTTCTAAAACACTTTGTGCATTCAGTAAAATAATTAAAAATTTGCCTTTGTATAGAAGACTCTTTAATTATAGCCTGAGTATAATTTCAAGTTTTACTACATCCTGAACATTGATATAGACACCTAATACCAAGCCTTTTATTTGTTTCATAAAAATCTGAGGACAGCAGATATTTTTTTTAGATTATGTTTTGTACAAGAATATAGAGTAAATTTTAAAAATGTAAGACCATATTAATTATATAAAATAACTTGTTTGCCTAAAGTTCCAAATAAGCTAAGAGCAATATGTGAGTGTTGTTCTTGTTGGTGTTGGTGTTGTTATTCCAAAAGAGCTAATTTAATTAAAGAAAAAAATTAGAGATTTTTGAAAGGATGTTAAAGCATACTTCATCAACAAACCATATAAAACATAACCCCAATGTTATACTTAAAATCTGAAAGAACACCCCTTTTCCATAGCATAGAGTTGTTGGAACATCGTTTGGGGTATGTAACCAGGTCTGGTATAGCTAATTCTTCAGGTGGAACTATTTCCAGTTTTCTGAGGAACTGCCAGATTGATTTCCAAAATGGTTGTACCAGCTTGCAGTCCCACAGGCAATGGAGGAGTGTTACTCTTTGTCCACATCTTCAACAGCATCTGCTGTCACATGAGTTTTTGATCTTAGCCATTCTGAATGGTGTGAAGTGGAATCCCAGGGTGATTTTAATTTTCATTTCCCTGATGACTAAGGATGTTGAACTTTTTTTTTTAAAGATATTTTCTTTATTTACATGTCAAATGATATCTCCTTTCCCCGTTTCAAGGAAAAAAATAAATAAAATTTAAAAAAAGTCCCCTCCCTTGGCTCACTAACCCACCCTCTCCCGCTTCCTGGTCCTGGCATTCCCCTACACTTGGGCATAGAACCTTAACAGACCAAGGGCCTCTTCTCCCATTGATGACTGACTAGGCCATCCTTTGCTATACATATATTGCTGGGCCATTAGTCCCAACATGTGTACTCTTTGGTTGGTGGTTTAGTCACTGGGAGCTCTGAGGGTACTAGTTAGTTCATATTGCTGTTTGTCCTAAGGGGCTCCAAACCCTTCAGCTCCTTGGGTCCTTTCTCTAGCTCCTTCATTTGGGGATTGTGGATTGTATTTTTGGTATTCTGAGATTCTGGGCTAATATCCACTTAACAGAGAGTACATACCATGTGTGTTCTCTTGTGATTGGGTTCACTCACTCACGATATTCTCCAGATCCATCCATTTCCCCAAGAATTTCATAAATTCATTGTTTTTAATAACTGAGTAGTACTCCATTGTGTTAGACTCCAGAGAACCAAATAATCTTATTAAAAATGGGGCACAGAGCTAAATAAAGAATTCTCAGCTGAGGAATACCGAATAGCTGAGAAGACCTAAAGAAATATTCAACATCCTTAGTCATCAGGGAAATGCAAATCAAAACAACCCTGATATTCCACCTCACACCAGTCAGAATGGCTAAGATCAAAAACTCAGGTAACAGCAGAAGCTGGTGAGGTTGTGGAGAAAGAGGAACACTCTTTCATTGCTGGTGGGATTGCAAGTACACCATTGCTGGTACAACCACTCTGGAAATTAGTTCGGCAGTTCCTCAGAAAATTGGATATAGTAGGACCAGAAAACTCAGCTATACCACTCCTGGTCATATACCCAGAAAATGCTTCAACATATAATAAGGACACATGCTCCACTATGTTCATAGCAGCCTTATTTATAATAGCCAGAAACTAGAAACAACCCAGATGTCCCTCAACAGAGGAATGAATACAGAAAATGTGAACATTTCTTTAGGTTCATCTTACCCAATCAAATTGACAATTATTTATTTAATATTGTAGCCCTTTTTAATTTGGGTTATTTGGTTTTCTGAAGTCTAAGTCCTAGAGTCATTTAGATATTTTGGATATTAGTTCTCTATGCAATGTAGTGTTATTAAAGATCTTTTCATGATCTGCAGGTGGCCATTTTTTTTCTATTAAAAATGGCCTTTGCCTTACAGAAGCTTCTCAGTTTCATGAGGTCCCCTTTATCAATTGTTGATCTTAGAGCCTGAACAGTTGGTGTTCTTTTCAGGAAGTTTTCCCTTGTGTTGATACATTTAAGGTTTTCTCTTCTCTCTCTCTGTCTCTCTTTTTTAATCTTTGTGTCTATATATTCAAATGCAAACGTATATATTTATTATTTTTATTACTTTTTAAATCCTTTATTTATTTATTTATTTATTTATTTATTTATTTATATTTTTTTACACTCCAGATTTAGTCACCTCCTGGTCAACTCTTCAAGTCTTCCACATCCAATACGTTCTCTCTGTCTCCATGAGAATGACCCCACAACCCACCCACAATCCCACCAGACCTCTAAATTCCCTGAGGCCTCCAGTCTCTTGAGGGTTAGGTATAACTTTTCTGACTGAACTCAGACCCAGCAATCCTCTAATGCATATGTGGTGGGGGCCTCATATCAGCTGGTGCATGATGTCTGGTTGGTGGTCCAGTGTCTGAGAGATCTCAGGGGTCCAGGTTAATTGAGACTGTTGGTCCTCCTTTAGGGTCACCATCCTACTCAGCTTGTTCCAGCCTTTCCCTAATTCAGCCACAGGGTTCAGCACCTTTTGTCCATTGTTTGGGTGGAAATATATTTATCAGAGTCTTTCAGATGCTTGTTGATCCCTCTAGATTGTGGTCATGAGAGGCCCATTTTTGAGAGGGCTGCATAGCCTCAGTAATATTGTCAGGCCTTAGGACCTCCCATCGAGCTGGATCCCACTCTGGACCTGCCCCTGGACCTTCTTTTCCCCAGGCTCCTCTCCATTTCCATCCCTGCAGTTCATTCAGATAAGAACAATTATGGGTCAGAGTTTTGACTGTGGAATGGCAACCCCCTTCCTCACTTGATGATCTGTCTTCCTACTGGATGTGAGCTGAATAAATTCCCTCTCCCTACTGTTGGGCATTTCTCTAAGGTCCCTCCCTTTGAGTCCTGAGATTCTCTTACCTCCCAGGTCTCTGGTGTATTATGGAGTGTCCCCCTAACCTTCTACCTCCGGAGGTTGCCTGTTTCCATTCTTTCTATTGGCCCTCATGGCTTCAGCCCTTTTCTGTCAACCAATACCAGATCAGGTTTCTCTCTTCCCTCCCCCCAACCCTATCCATTTTCCCTTCTCTCTCTCTCTCTCCCTCCTTTCCCACTTGTGATTGCTTTCTTTTCCATCCCAAGTGGGACTGAGGCATCCTCACCTGGGCCCTTCACCTTGTTGACCTTTTTGAGTTCTCTGGACTCTATCATGGATATTCTGCATTTATTTTTGCTGAGTACATACCATGCATGTCATTTAAGGTCTGAGTTACCTTATTCAGGATAATATTTCCTAGTTCCATCCATTTGCCTGCAAACCCCAGATGTCCTGGTTCTTCATAGCTGAATACTATTCTACTGTGTAAATGAACCACATTTTCTCAATCAATTCTTCTATCATGAGATATCAGGGTTGTTTCCAGCTTCTGGCTATCACAAACAAGGCTTCTATGAACATAGTGAAACATGTGGCATGGTGGGGCATCTTTTGGGTAAATTCCCAAGAGTGATATTGTTGGGTCTTCAGGTAGACCTATTTTCAGTTTACTGAGGAACCTCCAGATTCATTTCCAGAGTGGTTGTACCAGTTTGCAATCCCACCAGCAATGGAGTAGTATTCCTCTTTCTCTGGATCCTTACCAACATGTGTTGTCACCTGAGGTTTTGATGTTAGCCATTCTGATTAAGATAAGGTGGAATCTCAGGGTCATTTGTATTTGCATTTCTCTGATCACTAAGGACTTTGAACCTTTCCTTAGGTGCTTCTTGGCCATTTGAGATTCTTCAGTTGTGAATTCTCAGTTTAGTTCTATACCCCATTTTTTGATTTTGTTGTTCAGTTGCTTTTGTGGTTAGCTTCTTGAGTTCTTTATATTTTTGAAATATTAGTCTTCTATCAGGTGTGCAGTTATTGAAGTTTTTTTTCCCATTCTGTAGGTTGCCAATTTGTCTTATTGACTATGTCTTTTGCCTTATGGAAGCTTTCCAGTTTCCTGAGGTCCCATTTGTTGATTTTTGTTCTTAAAGCATAAACCATTGGTATTGTGTTCAAGAAAATTTCCCCTGTGCCCATGTGTTCTAGGCTCTCCCCATTTTCTCTTCTACTAGATTCAGTATATCTGGTTTTAAATGAAGGTCCTTGACTCACTTGGACTTGAACTTTGTACAAGGAGATAAGAATGGATCAATTTGCATTCTTATACATGCTGACCGACAGATGAACCAGCACCATTAGTTGAAAATTTTGTCTTTTATCCACTGGATGGTTTTGGCTTCTTTGTCAGAGATCATTTGACCATAGGAGTATGGGTTTTTTTCTGGGTCTTTAATTCTATTCCATTGATCTACATGCCTGTCTCTGTACCTAATACCATGCAGTTTTTATCACAATTGCTCTGTAATACAGCTTGAAGTTAGTGATGATGATTCTTCCAGACGTTCTTTTATTCTTGAGAACTGTTTTTGCTAATCTGAGTTATTATTCCATTTGAAGTTGAGAATACTCTTTGCATCTCTTTGAAGTACTCAGTTGGAATTTTGATGGAGATTGCATTGAATCTGTTGATTGCTTTTGATAAAATGGTCATTTATACAATGTTAATCCTACCAATCCATGAGCATGGGAAATTTTTCCCTATTCTGAGGTCCTTGATTTCTTCAGTTTTGAAGTTCTTATCATACAGATCTTTCATGTGATTGGTTTGAGTTACACCAAGATATTTTATAGTATTTGTGTCTATTGTGATGGATGTTGTTTCCCTAATCTCTTTCTCAATCCATTTATCCTTTGTGTAGAAGAAGGCAACTGATTTGTTTGAATTAATTTTATATCCTGCCCACTTTGCTGAAGTTATTTGTCAGGTGTAGGAGTTCTCTGGTAGAATTTTTGAGTTTGCTTATGTATACTATCATATCATCGTAAATAGTGACAGCTTGACTTCTTCCTTTTAAATCTGTATTTCTTTGACTTCCTTTTGTTGTCTAATTGTTCTAGCTAGAACTTCAAGTACTATATCAAGTAAAAAAAGGGGAGAGTAGACAGCCTTTTCTTGTGCAAGATTTTAGTAGGATTGGTTCATGTTTCTCTCCATCTAATTTGATGTTGACTGCTGGTTTGTTGTATATTGCTTTTATTATGCTTAGGTATGTGCCTTCAATTAATGGTCTTTCCAAGTCATTTAACATGAAGGGATGTTTTTTTTTTTTGTTTTTTTTTTTGTCAAATGCTTTTTCAACATCTTGTGAGAGGATCGTTTGATTTTTTTCTTTGAATTTGTTTATATAATGGATTATGTGGATTGATTTCTGTATATTGAACGATCCCTGTATCCTTGGGAAGATGTCTAATGATCATGGTGAATGACCATTTAGATCTCTTCTTGGGTTAAGTTTACAAGAATTGTATTGAATAATTTTGCATCCTAAGGGGAAATGTTCAGAAGTTCTATTTCTTTTTTTTTTATTAGATATTTTCTTTATTTACATGTCATATGATTTTTCTTTTCCAAGTATCCCCTCTCAGGAACAAACAAACAAACAAAAACAACAAGAACAAACCCCTGTTAGCTCCCCCCTCCCCATGCTTGCCACCCCACCCTCTCCCACTTATTGGCCCTGGCATTCCCCTACACTAGGGCACAGAACCTTCACAGGACCAAGGACCTCTCCTCCCATTGATGATTGATTTTTCAATCTTCTACTATATACATGCTGCCAGAACAATCAGTCCTACCATGTATACTCCTTGGTTGGTGGTTGAGTCCCTAGGAGCTCTGAGGGTACTAGTTAGTTCATATTGTTGATCATCCTAGGGTGCTTCAAACTCTTCAGCTCCATTGGTCCTTTCTCTAACTCCTTCATTGGGGACCCTGTACTCAGTTGTACTGGAGGACCCAGCTATACCACTACTGGGCATATACCCAGAAGATGCTCCAATATGTATTAAGGACACATGATCCACCATGTTCATATCAGAAGTTCTCTTTCTTTTTGGGAGTCATTTTCTAGTTTAAGTATCAGTGTAACTGTGGCTTCATAGAACTTGGTAGTGTTTCTCCTGTTTATATTTTGTGGAATAGTTTGAAAACTTTTGGTATTAGGTTTTCTTTGAAATTCTGATAGAATTCTCCACTAAAATCATCTGGCTCTAGCTTTTTGGGGGGATGGGGGAGGAATTCTTAATGACTGTTTCTATTTCCTTAGTGATAATGGGACAGTTTAAATAGTTTATCTGATCTTGATTTAACTATGGTTCCTCATCTCTTTATAAAATCATCCATTTTATCTAGATTTTACAGTTTTGTTGAGTATATGCTTTTGCAGTAAGATGTATTTTTTTTTTTTAAATTTCATCTGTTTCTGTTGTTATGTCTCTGTTTTCATTTCTGATTTTGTTGATTTGAATACTGACTCTTAGGTCTTTAGTTTGTTTGTTAGTTTATCTATCTTGTTGACTTTTTCAAAGAATCAGCTCTTAGTTTGCTGATTCTTTGCATTATTTTTCTTTGTTTCTAACTGGTTGATTCTAGCCCTGAGTTTGTTTGTTTTTTTCTGCTGTCTACTCCTCTTCTATGTGTTTGTTTCTTTTGTTCTAGAGCTTTCAAACGTGTCCTTAAGTTGCTTATATGGGATTTGTTTTAACTTCTTTATGAAGGCACTCAGTGCTATGAAGTTTCCTCTTATCACTGCTTTCATTGTGCCCCAAAGTTTGCGTATGCTGTGCCTTTATTTTCATTAAATTCTAGAATGTTTTCTGTGTGCAGCAAAGTACTGGGTCTGTTTATGTATCCAGCCTGGTAGCCTATATGTTTTTATTAGAGAATCGATTCCATTGATATTAAGAGATATTAAAGCAAATGATTGATAGTTACTATTATTTTTGTTGTTAGAGCTGGCCATATGTTTAGATCTCTTCTATTGTGTACGTTATGACATGATTAATTTTTTGCTAAATGTTGAATGTAGTTTCCATCCTTGTGCTATAGTTTTCCTTCTATTATCTTCTGTAGTGCTGAGTTCATGGAAAGACATTGTTTGCATTTGGTTTTGTCATGGAATATGTTGGTTTCTTCATCTATGCTTATCGAGAGAGATTTGTTGGATATAGTAGCCTGGGCTGTCATTTGTATTCTCTTATGATCTTCATGACGTCTGTCCAAGATCTTCTGGGTTTTAGAGTCTCTGTTGAGAAGTTGGGTGTAATTCTGATAGGTCTGTATTTACATGTTACTTTGCCTTTTTCCCTTACCACTTTTAATATTCTTTCTTTGTTCTGTGTATCTAGTGTTTTGATTATTATGTGATCACAGAACTTTCTTCTCTCTTCCAGTCTATTTGGTTTTCTGTAGGCTTCTTGTAAATTTTTACCCATCTTGTTCTTGAGGTTGGGGAAGTTTCCTTCTATTATTCTGTTGAAGAGGTTTTCTGATCATTGAGAAGAGAATCTTTGCTCTCTTTGGTCTCTTCTATTTCTATTATTCTTAGGTTTGGTCTTTTCATTGTGTCCTGGTCTTCCTAGATGTTTTGGGTTGGGAGTTTTTACACTTTTCATTTTCTTTGACTGTTGTGTCAATATCTTCTATGGTATCTTCTATGCCTGAGATTCTCTTTTCTTACTCTTATATACTGTTGGTGATGCCTATCCATCCTTTGATCCTGGTTATGATGGACCTGCTCAACTCAGGCTGTCTCTGGTGTAAGAAGAGGTCTAGAGTGTCAGATCTGCCCTTTGCAGAGTTGTAGGCCTGGAGGAAGATGTGTATCAGGCAGGGTAGATAGGTCCAATGTCTTCTGGGCCCTTTGGAGGTCTCAGTTAGGCTAGGCATTGGAGGAGGTGTGTCTTACCTGTGAGCCTGGTTATCATGGAACTCCTGGGAATCAAGCTGTCTCTGGGTATGTAGATGTGGGGGAAGGAGATGGAGCATCTGATCTGCCTCCCAGGTACAGTTTACTCTGTTGTTTCTTAAGAGAAATGCAACTTCAGATTACTCAAAATATACCCAGTTTATTCCCTGCTCTGTGCTTTATTGAAAAAAAAAAAAGGATTAAATGAATGGATCCAACCTCTCCCCTCAAATTGTCCAATGCAGACTTTGTGTATAATATTCAATAAAAAGTCATTCAGAGGACAAATGACCAACTAAGCAATAGTATTTGGAAGACTGAAGAAAAATGAGTTAGCATACACACAATCAATTTGGAAAGTTTCAAGTATTTAATGAGTCACTTATTCTTTATTTCCATATTAATTTTACATTAGTTTGCTCATTTTATAATCTTTCAAACTTGGCTGAGAATCTTAGACAAGTGATATCTTAGTTTTGAATGAGAAATTATAACTATCTAAACTTATCTGTCAGTTTTATGGAGTCATTTAAAAGAAAAATGTTATCTAAATGCATGGGCATCATTTAATAACAAAGATGGCTGATTGTTTTATAATGACATCTTATGTACTAGCATTGTTTTTATTTGCATTTTAATTCTAGGAGTAATTATAGTTTTCTTTGTGATTTTATAGTCAAATTCTATATTATCAAGTAAGTACTTTACTGTCATTACCATGATACTGACATTCATCAATAGACTAATGAGTTATTTCTCCTTAGTTATTTTAATATAATTATCAAAATGTAAATATTCATAAAGAAAACTGTAGGGCGGGAGACATGGCTCCATGGTTAAGAGCACTGATTCCTCATCCAGAGGTCCTGAATTCAATTCCCAGCAACCACATGGTGGCTTAATATCATCTGTAATGGGATCCAATACCCTCTTCTGATGTGTCTGAAAGCTACGGTGTATGCATATTAATAGAAAACTGTAAAAGTCAAAGGTATGCTTTGATCAGGAAGGGTAATACAGCTTATTTTCAATTTTTTTCTCTTAAGCATTTCTTTGTCTTATTATATTTATTATCTATTCCTAAATATTATTATCCGTCTCAAAATAATTTACTACTTTGAAACAGTTCAATTACAGTTTCACAGAATTTTTTGTCTTTTTCTTTATATATTTAGAAATGAAATCAGTTTCCCTATGCTGGTGAGTTTTGGTTTCTAAAGGTTTAAGGTTGAAGTGACTGAGGTCAGAGGGGATGGACAGGGAAGATAGGCAAGGGTCAGTTAGTGGTAAGTGAAAGGAAGAAATAAAGAATACTCTTCATTTTGTATCAAATATCAGGTCTTAAAATACCAGGTTAAGTTACAAATAGCACCTGGAAAGAAGTATTTCACACACAATCTAAAATGTCTTTGAGATGTATCAAGACATAAAAGAAGTTACTTTGGAGAAAACTAGAAATTTGAAACCCTAGACTCCTGTAACAAAGCAATGCATTATGAACTTATGAGCTCCTGCAAGGAAGAATGATTTTGTTCAAATGACCTAGAGTTATAACCTCTTTTCAGTTTGTCAGACAGTACCAAGTCATGCCTCTGTGTGTGTGTGTGTGTGTGTGTGTGTGTGTGTGTGTTTGTTTTTTCCTGTATGGAGACAGTGTCTCACCTAACCCAGCATGGCTTGGAAATCT
>NW_022196897.1:85579302-85597345 GCF_008632895.1 Mastomys coucha
TCTGGCTATTATAAATAAGGCTGCTATGAACATGGTGGAGCATGCGTCCTTCTTACATGTTGCAGTATTTTTTGGGTATATGCCCAGGAGTGGTATGCTCCATCCTTAGCCTCCTACGTGTGAGATGTACAGGCACATGACAATATACCTAGTAATTGTATATCCCTAAAAGTAAGATCTCATGAATAACAGAATATACTGTAGACATTTTGGATTCAATATGTGGTAAAATATTCATCTAACTGGTGGTGATAATGAAATTTAGACTTTAACAAAGTGAGCTTGTTTTACAAAATATTTCAACAAAGTAAGTAGCTCAATAAAGTTCAGAGTTTGAAAGAAATGCTGATAACTTTTGATTCTTGTTTTGCTTTGCTTGGGTTTTCTTTCACTGTTTTTGTCTGCCTGTTTTTGTTTTATGATTGTTGCTTATTGAGTCTTTGTGATTTTGTTGTTGAACTTGCATTTAAACCAACACTATGAAAATGCTAGTGGATAAGTAAAGTCAGTTTACATAGAAAACAAGCATACAAACAAAGAAAAAAGACAACACTACTGAGAGCCAAGCAATCCAACCCAATGTCAACACTGATGCTGCATTGAGGGAATATAGTTAAGGAATGAGGTGATCTTAAATAAATAGAAAGATAGGAAGAAAGAAAGAAAGAAAGAAAGAAAGAAAGAAAGAAAGAAAGAAAGAAAGAAAGGAAGGAAGAAAGAGAGAAAGAAAGAGAGAAAGGAAAGAATGGATCATAATAAGAAATAGAGAGCATGTAAACTGCAATGTGTAATATTTATTCAAATTCTATTTCAACAATCCTTACTTCATGAACAGGGACTCTGAAGATCTCTATAATTTAAATGTTGGACAAGCATCAATTAAACAGTAAACCAAGAAAACAATTACACACCATTGTCAAAGTAGGAATACAGTAGGAAAAGGCATGGACTTCCAGAATTTTTCAAGAGTTAGGCTAGTTGTACTTGTTGCTAATTTATCCTTTAGTTTTTAAAATATTTTTTATATATTCATTTATTTTGGAATTACATTCTAGCACAGGCATTGTGGGAATTTACTATTCAATTTAGTCTTCTACCATCAACGTGAGGATCTCCCTGGATGAGTTTTCTAAGTGTTAGAATTACAGATTCTGCCTCAGTGTGTGACTTTAACTCTGGTTTATTTTTAATTTTTTTCCCAAGTGACAATTAGGTTTAACTAAAGGCATAACATAATTTTGGTTACTTGCATGCATTATGGATTAATAACTGAGGATTAATTAACATCTAGGTCACCTTAAACATTTTCTGTTTCTTCATGAAAAGCCAGTAAAATAATCTCCACCTGTTTTGATCTATGTATTGACAATGGTTGATGTATTGTTGTACAGCAGAACATTAGAACTTTACTCTGATACCCTGGCACCACTTTGTAGGCATTTACTGTATCTTATGACTTATTTTCCAATAATGACAGCTCAGAATGTTTGCAAACTGGCCTTTTGTCTTATAGCTCACCACTGTAAGGTGGCCCAGCTTCTCATTGCTAAAAGTCATGTATTTGGTACTTGTTTTAAATGAAGAAAATGGCCAGATCGCTGACACTACTGAACTTCATTTCAGTTGAGGAAAAGAAGAACTGAAGGTATGAGAAACTCTGAAAAATTCCCCCAAATTACCATTAATTTCTTTTACCCACAGAAAACAATATGAGATTTTAAATAAATTTGATTACTTTACCGACAGGAGTGTCTGAAGTATTGCTCTCTATAATATATATTTAAGCAGCAACTTTTCCTAATTTCTTAAAATAATGGTAATCCACAAATTTAAAAAAAATTGTACTACTACTTTAATTTCTAAAATGAATTAAATAATTTCAAATTGAATAGACTAGGTTCCAAAACAAGGGCTTTACATATAACTTATTGATTTAATCACTTGCCATGAGCCTGGGTTTGGATCCCCATAGCAAGATGTTTAGGGAAACCAGCATTTTTCAGGCTAGTTAAACGGCTGATTGGTAAAGATGCTCGCCTTGCTAGTCTGATACACAGAATTCAGCCTATGGAACTAACATAGAAGTACACAGAAAAATTATCAACAGAAAGTTGCCTTCTGACCTTTATGTATGTATACACTGTGTCCCCATTAATAACAAAATAAACTTGAAATAGATTTTCAAATTTAGTTTCTAATTACCAAACATTCATTTTTTTATTTTATTTTTTTTTACCAAACATTCATAAAGTCTAACATACTGAAAATGTTTTTAACCAATGATCATATTTAAAACTAGCTTTGGTTGCTTATAAAACTGTGGGTTAACAATATTTGACACCTACTTATTAATCACATCATAGCATATATAGTATGGTACATGTAATTTTAAAAATAATTCTTTCCCATGCTCCCAGCTTAACTCCACTATTGGCTGCAACCAACCTCCAACTTAGGTAAGGCCAGAGCTGCTCTCTGCAGTTCACTAGTTCCCTTTTAGCTTTTCTTTTTTTCCTCCAGGCTAGCTTTACCGGGCAGCCAGCTATGATCTGGCTTTGCTCTGCACAAGAAAAACATTGACAGCTTTATTATCTTAGAACTTGCCAGATAACCCAGTTGTTGGGTGAAGAATCTCCTGCCCTAATCTTATCAACTAGCCTATATCAGCCCTCCAGTTCTGGCTGCCCCAAGACATCACATAGTTTATGCATCCTTCCCTTTCCAAAGCCTGGCCTGAAAAGCTCTCTCTTTCTGTCTTCCTCTCTCTTCCTTCCCTCCTTCCTCCCGGGAATGCCCATCTTTACCCTTCGCCCAGCAATTAGCTTCCACCTTCTTTTTGTAGCAGAATCAAGAATCAATTAGGGAACCAGATTTCAGTATCAGCTCCTGGTATAATTTACCTTAGAGATTCTCCATTTTCGTCAATCATTTCCTCTTTTCCATGATCCACAGTGAACTCCATTGTGAATTTTCTATTTTATTTATTATATATATACTTTGTGTTTGTTAAGCATCCAAAGTTACACCTACTTATAAAGTTAAATGTTATTTATGCAGTGCTTTGAAACAAAAGAACTGTATGTGTCACTGTAAGGTGTGAGGAGAATCCATCCTCTAGATGGTTGGACCATCTCCTTGACCCCTAAAATGTTTTTATTCCAAGAGAAGACAACATTTTTATATGTTTAAAAGAGGTGTTGCCAGCACCCTAGCTACAAGCCACAATAGCTTTAGAGTACTTACTATGTTCATGGCCTGGCACTGGACATGCTGGACTATAGCTCCAGCAATTGGGAGGCTAAGGCAAGGATATGGTAAGTTCAGTGTTAGCTTGAGCTACATGGTGTGACCTTATCTCAAAAGAGCAAAACAAGACAAAACAACAAACGAAACAAATACATAACAAAACTAATGTAGACTGAGAGGTAGTATTAATATAATCTACAAAGTTTAAAAACTTAATTTTAAAATGTATGTCAAATAATTGATTTTTTGTACTTAAAAGATGTGTTTTAGTATATATTGGGTTACATAAAATGCAGACTTTTTAAAAAATACCTTATATAAATTTTAGAATTAAAACATTGGCGTAAAATGTATTTCTGTCATGCACTGCTACTTTTGAGAGCAGTTATATGGATTTTTAACTGTTAATAATTAAACATAATTTATAAATTTTTATATCAATTTTATAAAATGAAAACTCACAAATAAATCTAGTTGGCTATAAAATACTAATAAAGATTCATAACCCTAACATTAGATTTATTATCATCCATACATATGTATAAATAATTCTCCATACATGGATTACTGAGACAAGGAATTTAGTTTCAACAAATTTTAGTTTTACATTTTAGAACTATCCACTCTGTCTGTCTCTGACTCTGCCTTTCTCTGTATTTCTCTCTCTCTCTCTCTCTCTCTCTCTCTCTCTCTCTCTCTCTCTCATTCTCTCTTGTATGTGTGTGTGTGTGTCTGTGTGTGTGTCTGTGTGTCTGTGTGTTTGTGTGTTCTAAAACAGTACTCCATAAAACTGGCTCTCTCCCAATGAGAAATCAAGTGATCAGTCACAGATCCTCAGGAAAATCTGAAGCCTCTTGTACCCACAAAGCCATATAGCCCTCAAAGAACTTACTAAGTATTTTTGTCCTAATTATACTAGTCAATATCCTATCAATAAAGCAAGCGAATCCTCTAATCTCGGCATTTATAATGCAGAGGAACAAGAATTACGACAAATGTAAAAATCCTATTTCAAGGGAGTCACAAAAATACTTTGTCAATAAGACCTTATTCAATGAAGCATCAGTGGGGCCCATAAATGCAGCTTTTCTTTGCTGTACTTCAGAGCTGAATGAATAAATATTCTGAAATTTCATGTGTCACTAATTATTTGTCCATTTTTTTCATCTTATCACCATGGGTAAGTTGTCACCTACTTGTACTTAGGCCCATCAGACATGTGGGTTGTATACCAAGGGGACTGAAACACATTTGAAATCTTATTTTCCTAGGCTTGTGTTACCTTTAGCATTGGTATATTTTACTTCCATGAAGTCTCTTAATTTGATTGACATGCAGTGTAGTAAATTGCCTTTTCTCTTGAATACATTTTCTTGATTGTAGCCTCAAGAATTGCACCCTCTGATAAGTGAATATGCTTTGATTTTCAGATGTAAATAGTCATGTAATTAAGGCAACCTTCTGTTATCCTTATTTGTCAGTGACAAGAAATAGTGTTTTATTTAGTATTGGATGTTTAAATTTAAGAGACTGAAAAAAATTTAAGAGACTGCATTATAAATGCACTCTTAGTGTCTGTTCTGAAGTAGCAAAAATGTATCCATTATATGGAATTTACTTTTCAGTTTGCTGCAAAATCCTATCCTGTTAAACACATATCTATTTTTAAAGGGTTACTGACTAAAAATCTTACTTTAAAATGTTCATATGGAAGAAACTTAATCAATATAGTGACTTGACCTAGAATCACAGAATGCTTGCTCTATAAATCTCCTTGAAGACTGTAAACTGATAAGGGCACTACAGGAAAGTAAGTGGTTAGCAATTTTTGTACAGATATGAAAAGAAGTATTTTGACTTTCACCTTCAGGCAAAGAGGATGTCCAAAGAAACAAGTGAACTTAAATCAGTTTTCCAAATAAAAAATTACCAACGCTTGAAGAGATGAGTCAGTGGGTAAAGCCTTTAGAGGGAAATGGTCAAGGCACTATGCCCAGACACCTGTAAAACTGGATAGAGGAAAAATCTTCCTACTACTAAAATTAGATGAGAGGCCAGGTTAAGAGAGTCCCAGAAGTAAGCCAGCCTGGAATATATAGGGAACAACGTGAGATCCTGTCTAAAACAATCTGAAAACTGAGAATTGACCAACACTTGAGGCTTTCAGCAGAACTCCAGATATGTACAGTGACATATGTGTACCCTAATTCATACATATGTCTCCCTCACACATGCATACACAAAAATACAAACACATGCATGCCACACAAACTCACATGAACATATAGATATATAATACACAAACATACACTCATATGCACACAAACATGTACACATCATACAAATGTTACCCAATCATTAACACACACATACACACATACTCAAGAATATACACAAGTCACAAACATACATCACACACATATACGCACACAGGTTAAAATCTCTACTAGTATTCAACAACTTCTATAATACATTTTCTCAAAATAATAGAGGCTTCTTCTCTCACTTTCGAACTGGGTGTTCATCCTCAGAATGTTTATCCATGACATAAGCCTATGTGAAAATGTGCACATATACCAATTATCTCTTCAGCAAAAGATATTATTCACCTTGGGTTCTATACTCTCAAAAAAAATCAAAAGATTAAAATATTTGTTGTTAATCATGAGTAATATCAAAAATAATAAATTTAAAATATTTGCTTGTTTTAGACAATTTCCTCCATAACAAACTTAGTAGTTTGTCAACTAATAATAGTAACAAGGCATACAACTGAAATAATTTGTAGTCAGTATAGAGTTAGCCAAATTAGCATATTTTATGTGTACTGATAATGGTGGTCCTCCTATACTTACAGAAATTCTTTACAAAATTCCAGGCTCAATGCATACTAGGAAATATGATCTTTACTTAAATTATAGAAATTTGAAGCCTTTGCATTCTATTCTGCAAGCTGTCATCTTCTAACGCATGAGATTTAATTTGGGATGTTGTACCTTACATAAGTTCCTAGGTGCTGAGATAGTGGACCCGTGTTACCAGATTCAGATTTCATCTTTTCTTAAATTATTGAAAAATACATTGATAGTAGATTTTGTTTATTTTAGGATTTGTGGTTTATTTCAAACAACTTGATAAGAAGTGAAACTGCACATATGGCTTATAATATAACGAAATGGTCAATAACAACTGTAGTCAAGGGGAATCAAATATTTTTATGCTTTTAATGCTGTCTCTATATCATTGCTATGATTCCTTCATGGACAGGGCCAGAAATAAAGTGTGTGTTGGCTTTGTGTTATGACTGTATATTTAGATGTATTTGGGCATATATAAACAACATTTGTCTTTTCATTAAACAGTTAAAGGAAGAAACTTCCTTTGTACCCTTTTAAATGAGAAGGTCTCTTAGTGTGAAACTTATATATAATGATAAATTCTGAACAGTGACTGCATTATAAAAAATGGAAGTAAGCTATACAACACATAACTTGTTCAACTACCAAATGTATACAATTATTAAACCATAACAACCTCTCATGTTTTAGTCTCTGAGCCTCCGCAAATACAGCGTTCTTTGTTTCTATTACTTTGACTACTCTTGATAGCTATAATTTAATCATACAATACTCTTTATTTCATTTCAGCATATTTTTTCAGAATCAGTATATTTTTAGCAAATGGAAAGATATATTTCCCCTTCTCCTCTTCTCCTGCTTCTCCTTCTCCCTGGTCTACTCTTGCTTCTCTTTCTCTTCCCCCTCCTTCTTCTCCTTTACAACTATGTTTTCTGTTCTTCTTATTACATTCTTTCTTCTGATTTTGAACTAGAGATTTTTCTTCACTAAGCTTCTGAGGAAGTAGATGAGATTACATATATAATATTTATTATGAATATAATATTTTGGTGTGGCATCAAGTGGCTTATAATAAAATATGGTAGACTACTTCATTATTTTGATAGTGAGTAATACCTATAGGTCTTTTGTGTGAAAACTAGATACTGTTTAATGTACTTATAAAATACATTTCATTCACACATTCATGTATCATTAGACAAGGCATATTTTCATCCAATTTTATAAAGAGACTATATAAATTTTATACACTCTTGGTTGTTTTGATTTTGTGTTTTGGTTTTTATATTTTTGTTTTATTTCTTTCTTAATTCATTGATTTATTTATTTACCTTATATTTCAGTGTCAAGCCCTCTTCCCAAGATAGAAAATGTGTAGTTGGATGAATAGGGAGCATTGAGTAACTGGGAGAAAGAAAAGAATATGATTAAAAAACATATATATAGCCGGGCGGTGGTGGCACACGCCTTTAATCCCAGCACTTGGGAGGCAGAGGCAGAGGCGAGGCCAGCCTGGTCTACAGAGTGAGTTCCAGGACAGCCATGGCTACACAGAGAAACCCTGTCTCCAAAAAAACAAAATATATATACATATATATGTATATGTATATATAATTGTAAATATATTTATATAACAACATACAGTGTTAAAATAAAAATGTAAACATGGTTGAAAAAGTCAATATTTAACCTAAGAAAATATTTGTTTTCACTTCCTAGTCACTATTTTCCATAAATATATGTGTCAGTTTATTCATGCATATATAGAGAGACACATTTCAACAAACTTTGTTAACAATCTTTATGGCCTTCCTGAGAATATTTAAATAACTTAGATAAATATTACTACATAGGAGATTGTCAGATTGCAAAACCATGGTACTTATTTTTTCACTAACTTCAATTTGTTCTTTAAGATAATGTGTAAATCAATAACTATAATAGAGTCTTTAAACAAACATTAAATGAGGAAGACATATGAGTTTCTCTAGAAAGCTTTGTCTGAGACAAGGAACCACTTACTGAATTCCAATGTCTCCAGGAATTTCCTCTTTCATGATAATTAGGATATTTAAAATACTTCTCTAGCCTTTACTGTAATGCTCAAGTATACACATCTCAGTGGATAGTCTCCAGAACAAAGTAAGAAAAAAAATTAATAAAGAAAGAAAGAAAATAAGAAAGACATGAAGGAAGTAGGGAAGGTATAACAGATTTGGAGGAAGTAAGATCACAAACTAATAACTTAATTTACCAAAGTTTTATTCTTACTAATGAATACAAGATAACAAAATAGCAAAAGTTGAAAAATCGCATGCACTTTACAATATTGTCTCAATTGTTTCAACAAGAGCAGAGAAATACCACTTTTTAAATTAAAATTTGCTCGTTATAACATAGGAACAAGCATTGAACTATTTTTCTTAAGTAAAAATAAAAGATGTCATGCTTCAAGTTAATTTTCAGGCTTACTCAACATTGGGTGTAGGTAAGGGATTGTCAAACAGTAGCAGGATCTAGTAACCTTTAAAGTCAAAAGTAAGGAGAACTTGAACCCAGAGCTCTTTATTGGGACCAAGAGAATCTAGCACCATCATTCTGCTAAATGGACATAGGGTTTATTATAGAGAGAGATAAGGATAATTTTCAACTCTCATCTGAAAAGTTTCTTCATGAACACAGTGTTCCACAACTTGTTGATGTGCAGAGAATAAAAATTGTGGATTGCTGAACACTAAGCAGCTTATCTATGTCATAATCCTTCCTCCTAATACTTGCATAATCCTATGCAAAAATGCTTAGAAAGTTTGTAAGATCCAGAAACAGTAGATGACTCTAGTTAAACAGTATTTTTTTGGATATAATAGGAAAGTTTCCGTATTAATTGACATAAGTTGTGTGAGTAGGTACAAGTCCTACACAAGAACCATTTCAATTGGAACCTAGTGAGGGAGGAAGAGTCAGTTTTCTTCAGGAACATGGTCTATGATATGTTACTTGTGCTCCAGTAGATGACCTTAACCATGGATTTGATAATAAAGAAGAGAAAAGATAAAGTTTGAGGAAAAGTGGCAAAGGAGTAAGAGAAATTGGAAAGGAGATTGAGTGTCATATGAGATCAAAATACATTGTGTGTTTATGTTGTCTCATTTGACTAAAAACAATCTAACAGTTCACAAAGTTGAAAGGCAAATCTATTAGGGACTTACAGATGGATTTGCAAGGAAGGGTCTGGGGAATGGGTTTGAGCAAAACATTATATACATGCATGACATTCTTATATTGCAAAAATAATTTTTAAAAAGAAGGAGGATAAAATATTAAAATACTGAAGATTTCAACAAGGAGTAAAATTGCCAGAGGGCTGGCCCTTTTACAAGGAGTAGTTGTCAATAATTAAAAATTGAGTTGAAGGTATTTTGGCCACAATACACTCCTGATATTATTAAGGAAATAATTAAGCCCATTTTTTTCCACATGAGCAGAGATTTATTTTTCCTTGTAATTATATATTAGAATGAGCTTTTGAGGAAGTAACGTATTTGTGGAAGAAGATCAAATATATATTCCTGGAATGGTAGCAAAAAATAACTTTCTAAAATGCAGATGTGCATTTGATATTGCAAGGTTTCTTGACTGTGGTGGTTTATTCTGAATTGTGAAAACTGATTTTACATGTTGAGTAAAGAGGTGTTATATAGTTTAAAAAATTCATACATACTGATTTTATCACAAGTGGATATCCATATTACACATAAATATTTACATATTCAATAATATATCTTGTAAGTGTGATTACAGTAAACATGATGGGAAAAAATAAAGGTAAAGAATATATATGGCCTTATCCAACTTGATGCCAGATTGAGATGAATATATTGAAAGAATAAGAGTATGCAGTAAATGCATTTGCTAGAGATTATAGTGTAATCTGCAGAAATACAAGGAGAGACATTATGCAGGTTGGTTAAAGAAGTGTATTTAACTAAGTACAGCCTCACTGCTTTTAAGATATATGAGTTAAACACCAAAGGTATTAAACGAAATTTGGTATAGTGTGACCTGAAAGAGCTATGCATAACCTAACAAAGCTCCAGTGCTGTTACGCAGTAACAGAAACTAAACTGTGATGCCCGTCAAACTTCCCTCTAGTTGTTGGGCAGGGGAATACAAAAGTCTTCCAAAACAGTATGGGTCATTCATTGACCTTTGTTTGTCATCCAGAACTTGAAAGTAAAATCCTATGGCTGAAGACACCACATTTTTCTAAGACAGGAACATCTGACCTGTAAACCTCCTTCAGAAAGACTGATATTCATTGTATTGGCTGGCACTATGTAAGCTGGTAATTCTACCAAGATATGAAGCCTATGGACTATAATAACCACCCTCACAAGATATCACTAATTATAAATTACTAACAGCTGCATAACTGGCATATGAAACACTCAATATGAGGGAATTTGTGGCTGATACTGTAAATCTAGCCAACTGTGCCTGGTGATGCCATGTACCCAGGGAGAAAAACTTTTACCACAAATGTCCAGGATTTATATTGGATCTATTGATCTGGAATACTGTCTTCCTGCTTGGAAAGGTAGTCTTTTACACACTGAGCCATCTTTCCAGATGAGTAATATGACAATATTTATTTTCAATGACAGTAGAAAAATTCTGACTACTTCTTAAACAAGCAATCCAATGCAGAAATAATGCAGCCCAATACGTAGAGAATTTTTCCAAGTAACAAAATATGTCCTCTTTTGTGACAGACATTTCACTTTCAAAAATTAAATGCAACAGCTCCCATAAAAAAAGTTAGCAATGCTAAGGCTTGTATACATGCATTGATTTATATTTATTTATTTGGTTGGTTAGTCGTTAATCATAGTCACATTTTCATTTCTCACTGAGTCTCATAGCTCACTGAGTCAAGTGAGCTATTTCCTTCCTCTGTCCCAATTGCAAAAGAAAATCAAGGGGAGACTGAAATAACATCACAATTTATGGATTCCAATTCTATTCAGAAAAGCATTTTGTCATTTTCTTTCCTAACATCTTTAAAAGCATTTACATCTTCAATGATACCCAAGGTCATTGCACCTCTGCAGGCTATTTGTGATGGGATTTTCATGAGTCTGACAGCATAGAACATAGCACTGAAGTTAACACCTCACTAGCATAATTTGGAGTGTTAATTGAGAAGGACATAGCTGCCCTTGTGATTTTTGCTCTCTAGGAAATGGTGACAAGATGTTGCATCTTTTCTTCTGAAGGTTGCTAGACAGAAACGCACCAGGGATTCACTGAAGTAGGAAAGTGAGAGTATAGGAGGCTGAAAAATATTTCTGATGATTTGGTAAGATTTGATATCTTCTGAAAATTAGAGAAAAATAATCTGAGAATAATTTACTAGCTTCTAAGGTGCTACAACTTCAGAAGAAACTCAAGAAGGAACACTCTGAAATTTTTTAAAAGAAAAGTCTAAAATAACAAAAAGAATGGGGATTTGGACCTGCTTAAAATGGAAAACTATGACAATAAAAATCAAAGAACTAAATTTGTATTGCAAAGCACTTCTATGCATTTCCAAAGTAATTAACTCTAATTAAATAGAGTGCCAATCATCACTGTAAGGTCTTTCTAAATGCTATTTATACATCTCTTAAATTCTCTGAAGGTGTTTATTATTATCACATGTTTTTTTTTTTCTGAAAAACAGAACCATAGTGCAAGTAAATTGGTTATCCTTTGCCCCATCACTACTAGATGGAGATATAAGACATGTTAGGATGATTCATATGGAGAATAACAACCACACAGATTTCTAAAGCAAGACCAGAAGAGTGATTAACGAAATTTTGCAAAGTTCCTTCCTTTAGGAAAACACACATGAAACGTGAATCAACATAGATTTAATTTGTATTACAATTGTGTGTGTATGTGTGTGTGTGTGTGTGTGTGTGTGTACATGGTATGTACGGATGTGTTATTTTCTGGGTGTACATGTGAGTTTGGGTACATGTAGACTTACGTAACCATGTACATATAAGGACATTCATAAATGTTGGCACATGTGTGAAGTCCAGTAGTTCATGTGATATCTGGTGTCTTATATTGTTCTCTTCCTTATTTGTTTATGCACACACACACACACACACACACACACACACACACACACTAACATTGGCCATATGAGTGTACCTCATTTGTATTCCATCTTGCAAATGACCTGTATTGTATAAGTAATTTCAAGACAACAAAAAAAAGAGCATTTCCAGAGCAGTGTTTATTTGTTTCCTGAGAACCTGACTAAAGGGTCCAGTCAGGAAGGCCATCTTTTACTATATCCTCTACTGAGGAAAGTGGTGTCATCTAGACCAGGGAGCACAGGAACTTATCTTTGAGATTCTATAACACAATCTGCAGTAAACAGAATATATGTGTCTGTAGAAGAGGCTTCTAAGCTAAACAAGAGAGCAATAAGACACTAAGGAAACTGCCTTCTTTCCAGACCTATAAATCTTTCAGCTTTTTAAGATGGTAGGGTGTTGGTTAGGTAGGTGGTTTACAAGTGAAGCTGAAGAAGCCACAAATAGCACTCAGAAAAGAATCTCAAATAAATATAAACCATGGCATTTATGCCTCCAAACATTTTCCAATCCATGCAGATAGTGCATTAAAAGAGTAAACATGTGCTTCATATGCAAGAAGAATTAATTTGTTTCAATCACAGGCTTTGAAAAATGAAAATAGACATTGACAACATTTTTTCTTGTAAGACTCCTATCATTGTTGACTACTAAAGAGATTGAGAAAATTATTCCTGCCGGTCTTAAATTTTTATAGATGTTTCTAAAATGTTCATTTAGCTCACCTCTGGTAACAGATTGTGCAGACTGATTTATGAATGGAGCTGATTTTCATTCCTCTGATGGGTGCTTTATTCACTTAATGATCACTGGCAAGTGGCAGAAACCATAAAACTTCAAGTGTCACTAACAAGACTTCTTAGCTTTTACACTGTAAAATATAATGTGTGAAATTTTCTTTGAAGACATAAACTCTTTGAAAATAACTACAAGAAAATGGAACACACTAAGTAAACAAATAGTTTCATTTTTCTCTAAGTTAGTATTTAAAAGTTAGTTATTCCATATGAAAATAGCATTGTCATCATGGTAATCAATGTGAATAAGATCTAGGATAAATGATATATTAATGATGGATAATGTAATAATTTTATTCAAGAATAAAATATATTACTTGACAACTAAAATATTACCTTCTGCAAAGTTGTATGGAAAGTTCAGTGTAATAAGCAAGTTATTATACTCTTTTTTCTTCTAAAAGAGAAAGCTATACTGTACAATAGATAAAGTAGAGTTTATTTAGGTTCTGTTCAATTTATTTTAAGTTCATGTAATGTTATCAATTTAAGGTTAGAATACTTTCAATGTATCCCAAATAAAAGTTATCATGTTCCCCTTTCTCTCTGACCCGTCTCCTTTCCCTCTCAGGTCCCTCCTTCCCTCCCTATTTTTGGTTGTTTTCTTCTCTCTCCCAAGTGGGACTAAGTTGTCTTCACTTGGGCCCTTCAGCTTGTTGACCTTTTTGAGTTCTGTGGACAGTATCCTGGGTATTTTGTACTTTTGGGGCTAATATTCAATTTTTAGTGAGTACATGCCATGCATATCATTTTGGGTCAGTTATTTCACTCAGGATGATACCTTATACTTCTATCCATTTGCCTGTACAACTCAGAATGTTCTCATTCTTAATAGCAGTATTAAGTAATAGTATTCCATTTTATAAATGAACCACATTTTCTGTATCTATTCTTCTGTCATGGGTTGTTTCCAGCTTCTGGCTATCACAAATAATGGAGCTATGAACATAGTAGAACATGTGCCCCTGTGGCAAGGTAGAGCATCTTTTGGGTATATTCCCAAGAGTGGTATTGCTGTGTCTTCAGGTAGATCTATTTTAAATTTTCTTAGGAACTTCTAAATTGATTTCTAGAGTTGTTGTACCAGTTTGCAATCCCACTAGCAGTGGAGGAGTGTTCTTCTTTCTCCACATCTTTGTCAATGTGTGTTGTCACCTGAGATTTTGATCTTAGCCATTCTGATTGGTGTAAGGTGAAATCTCAGAGTCGTTTCGGTTTGCATTTCTCTGATCACTAAGGACTGAACATTTCTTTAGTTGCTTCTTAGCCATTTGAGATTCCTCTGTTGTGAAATCTTGGTTTAGTTCTGTACCTCATTTTTTGATTGGGTTGATTGATTTTATGGTGGTTAGCTTTTTGAGTTCTTTATATATTTTGAATATTAGCCCTTCTATCAGATGTGGGTTTAGTGAAGAATTTTTTTCACAATCCATAGGTTACTGATTTATTTTATTTACTATATCCTTTGCCTTACAGAAGCTTTCCAGTTTCATGAGGTTTCATTTATCAATTCTTGATCTTAGAGCATGTACCATTGGAGTTCTGTTTAGGAAATTTCTCCCTGTACCAATAAGTTCAAGGCTCTTTCCCACTTTCTAATCTATTAGATTCAGTGTATCTGGTTTTATGATGAGGTCCTTGATCCACTTGGACTTGAGCTTTGTGCAAGGTGAAAAATATGTGTCTATTTTCATTTTTCTACATACAGACAGCCAGTTAGACCAGCACCATTTATTAAAAATGCTTTCTTCTTTCCATTGTATATTTTTGGCATCTTTGTCAAAGATAAATTGTGTGTGAGTGGTTGGTTTTATTTCTCAGTCTTCCATTCTATTTCAGTTTTCAACCTGTCTGTCTCTGTACCAATACAATGTAGTTTTTACCATTATTGCTCATAGAAGAGGTTGAGGTCAGTGATGGTGATTCCCCTAGCCATAGTTTTATTATTAGAATTCCTTTTGCTCTTCTGAGTTTTTTGCCTTTCCAGATGAATTTGAGAGTTGCCATTTCCATGTCTTTGAAGATTCATGTTTGGATTTTGATGGAGATTATATTGAATCTGTAGATTTCCATTGGTAGGATGGCCACTTTACTATGTTAATTCTGCAAATCCATTAGCACAGGAGATCTCTCCATTTTCTGACATCTTCTTCGATTTCTTTCTTGAGAGACTTGAAGTAACATGATCTGGTATTGGGTGGGGGGAAAGGACTGAAGCCCTGAGGACCAGCAAAAAGAATGGAAACAGGCAACCTTAGGAGGTAGGAGGTTGGGAGGATCCTCCAGAAGGTAACAGAGACCTGGGAGGTGATAGGACTCAAAGGGAGGGACCTGAGATGAAATACCATACAGTGGGGAGAGGGAACTTTAGAGGTCACCTCCAGCAGAAAGACAAGGCATCAAATGTGGGGTGTGGTTGCCATACCTACAGTCAAAACTTTGACCCATAATTGTTCCTGTCTGAAAGAACTGCAGGGATGGAAATGGAAACCTGAGGAAAAGAAAATCCAGCAACAGGCCCAAAGTGGGATCCAGCTCAAGGGGAGGTCCCAAGGCCTGACACCATTACTGAGGCTATGGAGGGACCTCACAAAAAGGGACCTATCCTGACTGCTTTCCAAAAGATCCAGCAAGCAGCTGAAAGAGTTAGATGCAGATATTTGCACCAAACTAGTGGACAGAAGCTGCCGACTCCCGTGGTTAAATTAGAGAAAGGTTGGAAGAAGCTGATGAGGAGGGTGGCCCAGCAGTCTCAATTAACCTGAACCCCCAAGATCTCTAAGACACTGGACCACCAACCAGGCAGCATACACTAGCTGATAAGAGGCTCCCAACACAAATACAGCAGAGGACATGCATCTAACCCTCAGGAGACTGGGGACTCTGTGGAGTTTTAGGGTGTGTGTGTGTGTGTGTGTGTGTGTGTGTGTGTGTGTGTGTGTATGTTTGACTTCACGGATCTGATTGGAGACCAGAACCACCTTTGAAAAGTTGGTATTGAGAAGTTGTGTTCAAATATAGTTCTTTATAAGTGGTTCTGGTGGACATAGTAAGAGAAGCTGCTGGTTTGTGTAATTCTTCAGAATGACAAAATATGACATATTAACAAAGTTGGACATGTGTCCCCTAATGCTTCAGTATTTTGAGAATGGAGAGTAATGAGATAGCAGATCATAAAGGTTATATTACCTCATGAATTTCTATAAACTAAGATCCAGTTAATGAGGCATGCCACACATTTCATTCAGATAAATGTTCAGTGAACTATATATTCCACTCAAAATATCCACACTTGTCATTTATCAAATATACTTGTTTGTCACATTGTGGAATATCTATCTCCTGCAAGAGATTATCAATCCTTTAAGTATAATTTTTCTCCCTTTGTTCAATGTGTAGTCTTCACAGTGAATGCAAGCGATGAATCATACTAGCTGATCTTATCACACATAGTTTAATGTGAATATAATTAGAGGTATAGCTGGTTTTCTTTGAAATTGAATATCAGAGCACCAATTTTCTATTAAATTCCAAAATTCTTTCCATGTATAGAAGGTTTTCAAATATTAAAATCATCTCTATAAATAAAATGCTAGTGTACTTTAATAATACAATGTTTGAGTTTATTTTCAACCATCATCATAAAAGTTCATAAAAGTTAAGTTAATATTTAGTACTGATAAATTTATTGGGGAATGACAAGAACAGTGGCATGTGCTTATCAAGTCTTTTGGCCATTATTACATAATTAGTGGAACAAATATATAAAAGATAAGAAACAACTGGGAAAAAAACGGTGAAGCATGGGTGATAAAAGCCGACCTCTGAGTCACTTCAGTTTTCATCTGCTATAATATATGATGTATGTCACATGGGATTATCTTTCTTTTCAGTTACTTGTGTGTGCTATATTTTTTCATCCTCATTAATTGATAAATATTTGGTTTATGTTGGGTTTTATATTGCTGTGATCCACATAAAAACAGTTGTGAATTATTTTTCATTATCCAAGCAGGAAACTCAAGCAGGAAAGGAACCTGGAACCATTAGGTGATATAGATGCCATGGAGGGGTGCTGTTTACGGGCTTATTCTTCATGACTTGCTCAGCCTGTTCTCTTTTTTTCAGTCTAAAAATATTAGTTTACTTGTTATACTGTGAACATAAATGCATGATTGTTACTATATGAATACAAATACAGATGATCTTTACAGATGATCTTTAGAAGATCACAGCTAAGGCAGAAAATACTTCTATTCCTGTCAAGAAATATCCTCTTCATCATTTACATCAATTCTCCATCACCCTGCAGTTTGAGTTTCCCTCTTCTTTATGTTGCTGTGGGTTTAGTCATCTTTTCTAGAATCTGTTGATCATGCTTTATACAAATGTTCATCTTTGAGTCTTAATATTTGGCACGATTTTTTATTAGATATTTTTTTCATTTACATGTAATATGATATCTCCCTTCCCAGTTTCCCCTCTGAAAAATAGGAATAAAAGAAAAGAAAAGAAGAGATACCTCATTAAATATGGGAGGAGCATGTAAGTTTTGTAAAGAGCTATGATGTAAAACATTTCAGATAAAAATATTCAGGTCAAATCATGTATCTCAGTGAAAATTGTGTTGAATAATTTCCCAACAGAAAAGTCAATGTAAGAGAGCCATTGAATGTATTTTTAATCTATCTGCATTAAAAATAATAATCTGGAGGAACCAGCATCTGTCCCAACACTGGGAGTAGTTGGGACCGGGACCAAGCACACAGGAACTCCATCAGCTGAGAGACTCCGGTTCCTTCCGGTCTGTCTGAGTTAGTGTTCTGAGCAGACCTTGGGCGCAAAGTCTGCAGCCAGTCCCACAACACACAGAGAAAGCCCCACTCCCACGTGATCTAACAAGCCCAGGATCACAGGATCATAGAATCACAGGATCACAGAGACAGCTTGACTCTGAGGAGTTCTGACACAACCAGGAACACAGGAAGGA